>NW_010427147.1:0-5746 GCF_000710305.1 Buceros rhinoceros silvestris | reverse complement strand
GTCTTTCTCTCCTTGATAGGGGTTTCCAGCCTGGGGGCGTGAGATTCAGAAGTCCTGAGCGGCATATCTGATAGCCGTTGCACGGACAAAGATAGAGAGGAGGGCAGATAGAGCAGAGGGGGGAAAGCAAGATGGCAAAATGGCATCGAGTCTTCTCGGCACACCCCCTTTTATGACTTCATTCAAGGAGGCATGTTCTCCTTCCCAGAAGCTTGGGAGAACCACAGCTCTCTGGGAAGAAGAAAGCCAGACAATATGAGAGCATCCGGTTCCTCCATGTTGAACCCAGGACAGGGAAGAAGAAGAAAGGGGATGGGATGTTCAGAGTGGTAGTACTTGTGTTTCCAAGTAACCATTATGTATGAGGGGAATCAGTGAATGAATTTCTTGGTTTACTTTGATTTTGCATGCAGCTTTTGTTTTATCCATTAAACTGTTTTTATGACAACACTTTCACCCTTGCAATTCACTCCCACATCCCCCTGTGGTGGCAGGTAAACAAGAGGTTACATGGGGCTGAGCTGCTAGTGGGTGTTAAATGATGACACTAGCCTTCTACCCAGAAGACATTTTGGTACTGGCTTGTTAACCAGAGCGAAGAAAGAAGTTCAGAGCCCTATCCTTTTTTTTTTCTTTCCTACTTCTTTCCCTTTCTAGTTAAGGATTGTTTACTGGATTGTCTGAAAATAAAGATAGCTGAAATAATAAGAAATAAATGGCAACAAGACAGGATGGTCCAATGCAGGTTAAGGGAGACTGTAAAAATGTATTTTATGTCTTAATGATATCAGATTGGACACAGAAATAAAGAGTACAAATATTATGGAAAATAATATTATAAAAAAAAGTGTATAAAAATGTTTGAGAACCTTGTTCTTGAAAACTTTCTTTCACAGACTTCTGGCTTTACTATTCCTGTAGGAAGTGTTAAAAAAGTGTTAAGAATCCTGAGCTAGCTCTGTCCTGTTGCATTGTTTTGTTTCGTGATGGAAGAAAACTCTTATGTGTTAAATAATAAAAGACTTATCCACTTCTCTGTCTGTTTTTATAACTATAAAACATTTATGATTTACTTCAATATTTTTTTGTGTCAGAGACAAATTGTCTAGAAAGACAATAAATCAATTTTGCCTACAAAAGCATCAACCTCTTGCTATCATATTTTTCTAAGAACTGCATGCTCTACTCTAGGCATTTTTTGAAATGACTCCCATGTCATCTATCTTGAAGAAGAAAACTCAACTCATCACCCCAGGGCCAAAGAAAACACATTTAATTCTTAAATGCCTATCTTTCCAAGCCCTGTAGGAACATCTTGGGAAGTATTTAGCAATACATAATTAACATTCTTCATTAATTCTGGTAAAGTCTCCTTCCCCCAACTCCTGTTTTTTATTACAGCCTGTTCAGGAAAGCTTTGTGTTTTACTTGTTTGTCCATAATCCTTAACAAAAACATTTCTCAAAATATGCCCATAAACCTAGGAAATTCAGAGCATTGGGACTTCGGGACATTGATAAAGCCCCAGTATTTATACTCTGGCCTTTATATATATATATAATATCACTATGATCACATATGATCCAATCTTTTGCTGCCTGCTTATAGCACATTGTCAAATAGCATGGAAAATATTTAATGAGCATTGGAAAAGTAATAAATAAAACTATGTTTCTGAAGAATAATCTTTACAGTTTAAAATATATTCCAGTTCAGCCTAATGTTCTGAACATTTATCCATTATTAGAATTTTGTTTCATAGCATGTGGAGTATCTTGTATCAAGATAAATACTGTAGGTGCAGAGAGCTCATTTTTGCAAACAGAGGGTACAACGCATACTTCAGTGCAATGGTTACTGTCTCATTTTAGTTCCACCTCTTCTTAATTGGTAAATCTATTTATATTTGCAATGAATTGTTTTAATATATATACCACTATTATAATGATTACAAAAATTTACTTCTATACAGTAATATAGTACTCTAAGTTCAAGGTATTAATATGTGAACAGATTGTAAAGCCTGAAGTGACCAACAGGATTGTTTTGTCTGAGCTATATATACCATAACAGTCCTTGAAATTAAGTCCTGGTTGAACTAAAAAGTTTCTCAAGGAAAATAATTAATCCAGAAGAAATTTCTATCTTCCTCCTGGATTGTTCTGAAGTGTCTCACCCATAATATGATGGATGTAAAAGTTTCTGAAGGATCAAGGTGGCCCAATTTTAGAGCTAGTTTTCTTAAACTTTTTAATCAATGGCTTGGACAGAGCGGTTGAGGGACCGCAAAGTAATTTTGCCAACAAATACTGAATTTGGAGGAGGTGTTCATACCCTGTAGGTTAGAGAGGCCTTACAGAGAGATTCTGATAGATTAGAACACTGGGTAATCACCATTTGTATGAAGTTTAGCAAGGACAAATGCCAGTTTCTGCAGTTATATATATAGAGACTGAGGGACAAGAAACTGGAGTGCAGTCCTGCAGAAAGGGATCTGGGGGGTTTGGTTGATGGTCAGCTCAATAAAAGTTGACAATATACCCTGTCAGCCAGTCATATCCTGGTCTTACCTTGGGTACTGTGCACAGTTTTGCACTCCTGAATGTAAGAATGATATAAAAATATTAGAATGTGTCCGAAGGAGTGCAACAAAGGTGGTGAAAGGACTAGAGGGTGTGGCGTATGAGGGGAGGCTGAGAATACTAAGTTTGTTCAGCATAAAGGAGACTGAGGAGTGACCTTATTGCCATCCACAGCCTCCTCTTGAGGGAGAGTGGGGATGGAGGTGTTGATCTCTTCTCTCTGGTCCAGACATGGGACACGAAGGAACGGCTTAAAGCTGTGTCAGAGGAGGTTTGAATTAAATATTAGGAAAAAGTTCTTCACTGAGAGGGTGGTCAACCATTGGAACAAGCTCCCCATGAAAGTGATCATGGCCCCCAGCTTATTGGTTGGTGTTCAATAAGCACAAAAGTTCAAGAAGTTCAAGAAGCACAGAAGAACAACAGTCTTAGATAAATGTTTTAACTTTGAGGTTGCCCTGTGTGGAATCAGGAGCTGGCCTCAATGATTATTGTGGGTACCTTCCAACTCAGGATATGATGAGTATAAATCTGAGTCTGTTCAGCTTTAAGTTCAATTCCATCTGAATTTATACCTTTAGCTGTCAGGCTTCAGAAGCCTCTGTATTAAAGTTCAGTTCTCCATGTAGGCAGTCATAACTGTTAAAAGTTACCCACTAATTTTCCTTTTTTCCAGTAATCAAACTGAAATCTTTGAGCCTTTCTCTGTATTCAGTTTATGCTTTAAATATGAAGGTTATGTAATGGATTGGAAAGTCAAGAATGAAGAGTTAGCTTTTCTCACAACAAATTATGTGATATGATTTATGTTTACATGATGTGATTTACTTTGGTGTATTTCACTGAAAGTGCTCTCAGTAAAGCTTTCTCTCTTTGCTCTGTCCTTAAATAAGTAAAAGAAATCAGCAATCAATAATTTTGACTGAAAGACAATATAGTTAAGTAAGGAGGAGAAAGGGAGAAAATCTTTCCTCACTTCAGCAGTTTTGGGAGTTTTAATTTGGTTTCCATTTCCCCCTCAGTATTCCAAGAGGGGGGTAAACACACACACACTCAGAAAAAGAATAAACATTTTGGTTTCAATATCTGTGTTCGTAATTACATAGAAGCTGTAAATGTGGTATACCTTACATCCTGATCTCTCTGATCCACAGAGTACTTTGGAGTTTGATTGTGAACTGTCTGTGCAAATGGGATTCACACCTTTAGGAACTCAAATTCAACTGTGTTCTGAAAGCCATGTACTGGACTTGCTAGAGGTCTCCAGTACTTTTGCAGAAAAAAACAAGTAAAGCTGGCCGTGAATAAGGCTGTTTCATCCTCAGCAACAATATATTTGCAGCACGCTAGCTCGAAGATCCACTAAGAGTAAAAACAACATGGGAAAACTACTTGAGGAAAAGGAACCGTATCTCTTTAGATAACCTAAGTGAGATAACAGGCTGTAATGTTAAAATATCAGATATTTGGCATCAGTACAAATTATTATTATTAACAACAGTCCCATAGTACGTTAATGGCTTCTAGGATTACTTTGTTATGCATTTGATTTTTGATGGCATACTGAAATGGTCTATTAAAAGATTGAGGATATGAATCCACATTAATCTAAGTCACAAAATTCAAAGACCTCCTTAACTCAGCATTTCTGAGTGACTGTATTGCTGAATTAATTAGTCTAGACTTGTAAGAATGCAAGATCATGGGATAGATTGTGCTGCTTTTCTAGCTCATCTCAACTATTTTTACTCAATTCCATGAATGGTAATGGGAAATCTAGGGTTAAATACTCCTTCCCTAATTTCTGTGCATCTAAAAGACACATTACAATTTGCTTAGCGATAATCCATGACAAGGAACCCTGAGACTTTGATTATCTGTTTGGATATGATAGCGGATGTTTACTGGAACAAATGTTGTTTTCAATGTGTTATGAAGAAAAGGAACAATACTGGCTGACTAGTTACTCTTGACAGCTATCTCTACTTAGTTAGAAACTCTTCATATAGGGAACAGAAAAACTTGTGTAAGGTATTTTGACAAAGGTCTTTGAGATATTATACAGGGCATAGTGTATTTAGTGAGAAGTTCACAAAGCTTATGTTTGTGCTCAAAGCCACTGCAGCAGCCCCTATCAGAGGTATTCCACTGATATAAATTAGATCAACCACAGCTAGGAGTGGTATACAAAAAACAATCATGTGTGATCATATAATTTTGAATGTTTCTTCGCATTTGCTTGGCACACATTCCCAGGTGTTACTGCATGAGGAAAAGCTTCAGCAGAACTTTGAAAGTTCTGTGAAAGACACTGTGAAACAGAAGACAAGTGTCAAGCACCATTAAAAAATGTCCTTTTCCCACCTCCCTCCATTCCCACTTCCTATCACAACTTGAACTCATGAAAACAGACAAGTTTTTGTGACAAAAGACAGGATGATGGGGAATTGAACAGCAAAGTGTTCAGATGTCAATAGACTGTCTTTTTGATGGCTGAACATGCATAGTACACTTTGCAGTACCAAAAAACAATCAACTTTAATGATTATTTTAAGTTACAAATAGCTGCTATCTAAGATTTTATGCAGAATTTTTCCACACATGCTGTCTCTTTCATTTTATTTTCTTGCTTTACATAGCATTTCTAAATATTCCTACATAAATCATGTACTGACATTTGAGACATGCTGTCATGTAAGAAACCATATTGTGCTATACCACTTTTAGTTACACATTTTTAAAAAACATGATGTCCTGTCGTTCAGCTGGTATAAATCATTCTACCTCTCCTAGCTGCAAATATGACCTAGGGTGTGAATATTTAAATTTTTAATGTTAGAAATGTCTTGTTAAGCAAATATGAAGAGGTTTAGATAAGATTTCTAACATTGTAAGTAAAAGTGATTGCATGAAATGAAAAATATTTTTCTAAAATCCTTTGGGGAACTGAAACATGAGACCTACTTATTATCATCGACTTTTCGGAATTTAGATGCTTGGTTTTCATTGTACCATTTCACAAAATACCTAGTATTTAGGCATAGATTAGGTATCCAGAGCCACACAGTAAAGAATAGAAATTCTGAGATGTAAGCCATAGAAAAATACCAAATTGGAATATCCTGTAAAAGGACACTCTAAATTATACTATATATAATAATATA
>NW_010427146.1:0-1234 GCF_000710305.1 Buceros rhinoceros silvestris | reverse complement strand
GGCTCTGCCATGTGACCACCACGTCTGACCTCCTGCTCCCCTGGGTACTGCTGACCCATCGTGTCTCACCCACATCCTTCCTTGCACCATCATGTCCAGGATGTTCCTCTTACAAACTTCAGGAGAAGCCACAAAACCGGGATGGGGCCCAAACCCACCTGACGCTGCCGCTCTCTTCCAGGCGTGGTCCCCTCCAAGGCCAGCTTCTCCATGCACAGCATCCTGATGAACCACTTCCTCAACGGCGCCTGGTACCCCAGAGGGGGGGCCGGCGAAATCGCCTTCCACATCATCCCTGTCATCCGGAAAACCGGCGGCAACGTGCTGGGAAAGGCGCCGGTGCAGAGCATCCTGCTGGACTCCCAGGGCAAAGCCTGCGGTGAGCGCCCGGCGCGGGCAGGGGCCCGGGCAGCTCCTCCCCACCGCGGCAGCGCTTTGAACCGGAGCCGTTCCTCCCCGCCTCTCCTTTCCCTTCCAGGCGTGAGCGTCAAGAAAGGCCAAGACGTGGTGAACATCTTCGCTCCCATCATCATTTCAGATGCCGGCATGTTCAACACCTACGAACGGCTCCTGCCGGCGGAGGTGCGGGCGTTGCCAGGTAGAACATGGCAGCGCTGGGTTTCGTTGGGGTTACGGCGTTAATTCCCGTCCCAGCCAAAGCAGAGAGTGCGAAGGGGGTGGTTGGGTGGAAGGGACGTGGTTGGGTGGGAAGGAGCTTGACTGAATGGAAGGGGCATGGCTGGGTGGATGGAGCATGGTTGGGTGGGAAGGGACATGGTTGGGTGGATGAACCATCGTTGGGTGGAAGGGGCATGACTGGATGGGAAAGGACATGGTGGGGTGGAAGGGATGTGGCTGGGTAGGAGCTTTCTGGACAACGACGTGGACCTGGTCTACAACCATCCAACACCTGCAGAGCATAACCGAGCCGAGAAGGTCGTTAGATCCCCCAAAAGCTCAAGCCGCGGGTGGCCTCAAGCGTCTCCTCCAGGAGCGGGCAGCCCCGCTGGCCTCCGCACCCCTCCGGCACACCCGGGCTGTTTGGAGACAAACCAGGAGATCTGAGGGGGGCTTCTTCTAGGAGAAACCATGTCGCCGTGGCTGAGTGCCCCCCAACCCCCCGTTTTCTCCATGTCGCAGAGATCCAGTCGCAGCTTCGCGCGGCGGTGCACGGCCAAGCGGGGTTCACAGTCTTCGTAGGTCTTAACGGCTCCCAGGGAAGACGTGGGGGGGA
>NW_010427145.1:0-2652 GCF_000710305.1 Buceros rhinoceros silvestris | reverse complement strand
CAAGCTCTCCTAAAAAGGAGATCTTTTGCCATTCCTTTACCTCTAAAGGGGGTGAACTGGTTTTATGCTTCCAGGAGAGCATTCTTGAAAAAATCCCAGCACTTGCTAGGTCTTTATCCTCCATGGAAGTCGCCCGTGAAATTCCTCTCAAGTGAGCTCTGAGTGAGTTGATTTGCTCTTCTAAAATCTGAAAACTTTCTCTTAGTACTAACCTTCAGCATGCTTAGCAGGGTCCCAAACTCCATAATGTTGTGATCACTGCAGCCAAGGCTGTCACTGGTAGATATTACAATGCAGATTTTCTTGGTTTGTGAGTAGCAAGTCCCGCAGTGCCTCATTCCTGGTTGGTACCTCTAACATTTTTATGATGAAGCAGTCCTCTACACATCCAGGATCTTGATGGATGACATACGAACTTCTGCATTCTTCTTCCAACAAATATCTGGGTAGTTGAAGTCACCCATAAGGACCAAGTTCTGTAGACCTGAAGCTTGATTTAGTGACCCAAATATTGCTTCGTTGGCCTTACTGTCTCGGTTTGGAGGTCAGTAGCAGATGCCTACTGTAAGATCCCCTTTGGAGATGATCCCTCTGATCTTGACCCAGAGACATTTGATAGGGCTTCCACAATCACCATGGTTGAATTCTATACATCCAGGTTCTCCTTAGCATAGAGTGCTACTCCTCCACCTGTTGTTCCCTGCCTGTCTTTAGAAAACAGACTATAGCCATCCATTGCAATCCTCCTGTCATGAGTATAAAATAGTTCTTGTTCTCAAACTCTCACTTGACTTTTCTTTTGTAAAATTTGTTACTTTGATTTCAAACTATTTCTCCAATTTATCAAGCAAATTACAGATTTTAACTCTCTTCATTGGACTGTTTATAAAACAGCTTTTTGTCATCTGTTTGACATATGTAGTGTCTATTTTCTTGTCCAAATCATTTATGCAAACCAAAATTGAACAAAACATAGCACTGAGTGTTCCTAGTATTTAATGTTTTCCTCTTTTCCATTGACATAATTCTTTGTGCATGGGTATGTTGGGGTTTTTTGGCTTAATGTATATTTACCTTAAGGTAATTAGATCATATTTTCCCAGCTCCAATAGAAGAATCTTATATAAAGCAATATCAAAAGATTTAAAAATCAGATTATATCTTACCTATTATTTGTCTGTTCTTCTATCCACTAAGTCAGTTATCATGTCAAAGGTGTAAGTTTGCACTGAGAAATGACATTTTGAGTTTGCAGTACTTTAGTTTCCATTTGTGGTTTGCAGAATGTATTTTATTTGGTACTAGAATTTTTATGTTTCGGTAAATAACAGAAGCATTTTGTTCTGAGGAACAGAACTTCCCAGGGCACTCTTACATTTTCATATTAATACAGTATTTGATACTACACAATAGTTATCAAAACAACACAGTTTGTGTTTTGAGACATCAATTGAGTCAACCACTAGTTGGAAGTTCGACTTATTAAATTTATTAATAGCAATTGTAAAAGTTGATATAAAGCTGTAAATTATTCCTTCATATTCTCTGCTTCTGAAATGCTTCTAACAGATTAGATCTTCTATACAGCTGGTCTAACATTTATTTATTCAGGAATACAATAGTCCTTCTTAATAAAACTTAACAGTTTTTACGTTGGTATTTTTGGAAGTTTCAGAAGAGAAAATGAGCTTCTTCCCCAATTCTGATAATGGTTACTGATGTCCAAAAAAATTATCTTGGATTGAAACTACTTTAAGGCACACAAACCATTATAAATGGCAAAGGAAGGGAGGAAGGGAGGAAGGGAGGAAGGGAGGAAGGGAGGAAGAGAGGAAGGGAGGAAGGGAGGAAGGGAGGAAGGGAGGAAGGGAGGAAGGGAGGGAGGGAGGATTATTTAGCGTACAACAGCAATGGCTATTTCTGTCTCAATAGATAGTGGAACTTAGATGAACTAATATTTTGTCTGTAAATTAAAGCATGCTTTTATTAGACTTCTTGCATTGTATACAAATATTAGGAGTTACCAAAAGCTATAATGCCCATGCTTTAAAAAGGAAAGGAATTAGAGGACAAAATGTGAGCAATACTGCTTAAAAATTTCTGAAGGAAGATATTTTCTGATCACTAAGGACTGTTGACTTCAAACCACAATGTTAACATGCAGAGAAAAATGCAATCCTTGTTGATTACTGTGAAAGGCAACCACCTCAGCTGCTTTTGAGGTGTCCTTGGTTAAAATTTTAAAATTAAATTCCTTGGCAAACAGGGTGAGCCATAAATCTGATATATTCTTTGACTTCACATACTTTTGCTAAATCTTTGGTTCCTAAAGCTGTACAGCACAAAGAGATAGATGTGCTTGATAGGTAAATAGGTCAGATATATCAATCATACAAAATATACGCTAACACTCCACAGCCAATTCATCAACTGACTGAAGTCCAAAATGCCTTTTAGTTGGCCTGACTTGAATTAAAAGCTTGAACCCTCTGGATTCCTGTTAGAGGTATTAACTCTTCCAATCTCTCTGAAAGCTGCAGCCTATTCATGTGCTGTGCAGTCAAATTTATGATGTCACACACTCAGGTTATCTTCCCTGTTGTGGTTTAGGATACGGCTGCAAGGAAGGGGGCTGCCCAACTACCCCCCCTC
>NW_010427144.1:13697-14427 GCF_000710305.1 Buceros rhinoceros silvestris | reverse complement strand
CTTCGTCCGCGAAGCCAAGCCATGATGTTGATGTAGAGTCAAGTTATTGTGCATTATTCTTTTAGAAAATAAATGAACTTTAATGATAAATAAGGCAGAAAAATAAATGAACTTTAATAATAAATAAGGCAGCCAACATTTTACTCTTGTTTAGCTTCAGCATTTTTTACCACCCATAGCCCTTTCTTTCTCCAGTTTGCTTTTGCTGTCATGAAGTTCTGAAAATATTCATAAACATGTTGCTTGTTCACTTTGTACCCAAGAAACACAAGGCAAAGAAGAACCAAAAAAGAAATTATTACTGTGAAATGCTGTTTAGGTTTGCTTTTAATTTCGTATGCATATATATAAATATGTACTTATTTGTTTAGTACTCAGTAACCCCCCCAAAAAACCCCCTAAAATAAATTTAATAAGTTGTTAACTCCTAGTAATTCCATTGCTGCACACCGACAATTGCAAAGACGATCTTACTTCTCAACTAATCAATACTCAAAGACACTTTAAGAGCTGTGCAGGCTCAGAAAACTGACATCCTTCCAGGGCTGTGCCTGCCTGGTTAAGACATGAGGCATGATAACAGAGCAGTATTTGGAAAAAGGGTCAACTGCTATCTGTATAATACCTATTTCGTCAATATGCGTAAGTCTAAAACCTTGAGAACTGTAAAATGTTACATTTCTGCCAAGGAGTAAATTCAGCATCAAATCACTTAAGAAAGCATTTGGAG
>NW_010427144.1:0-13604 GCF_000710305.1 Buceros rhinoceros silvestris | reverse complement strand
AATGAAGACAGGTGGCAGCAAATTAGATAGGAGTTGGCAATGCAATATGACACAAAAAATGCAGTTTCTGACTACAGAGAGACTACAGACCAGTAAGAGGACAGTGATGTAGCTGGACACTGATGAGATGAACTAAGAATATTTTGTTTCTTCTAAATGACTTCAGAGCAGAAAGTGTCAACAAAGAAACTGAACATAGCGACAGGAAAATATTACAAGAATATTAATATCAGCAGACTTTAAGTAGTTCTGCTGGGCTGAATCTAAGCAGAGAAGAGAATGTAGGCTCAATACGACTGATTATACTCTAGAAAGATCTCCCCATACAATTCACTTTAGCTCTGGCCCTTGTGTCAAATAAAAAAAATAAATCTTGCCATTTTTCACAAGACCCGCAGTCATTGATTAAGTACCATATCAGTACACTGAATTATTTTAATATTAAAGGTGTATTAGACAGCCAAAATTTTATTAGTATGACACTACATCGTTTATATGAATATAAACTATGCTGTTAGCATTAATTTTCTGTCATATGTTGTCTGTAAGTAGGTATTCAGGACAGCTATTTTAACTTTATGATATAAAAAGTGTAATTTAAGAAAACTGATGCTTGTGGCTTGTAGCTGAAAATTACTTACATGGATTTCAGCCTTATTTTATGTTAGAAATGTTCTTTGCATGCCCTATACCAGCCCTATTTGTACCTGCTCAGGCTCAACATTTCTCAGTTGTTGTGATCCCTAACTGAGAGCTCACCAAGAAGAAAAAACACACTGCAATTTTTGCCTTAAATGCTGAGGTCAAATGGGTAGTGGAATCACTATGAATCAGTAGAATTATAGTACTGCTTTGCCATAAGATTTTGAACAAATCACGCAAACTTACAAAATATTCTCTAAAAATTTGACTTCTATTTTCCTGAGCCTTTATATTTATCACGACTATGTTAATCAACACCTCCCATTTACCAGTATCTAATAATTAAAACTGGAAATGTACGGATTTGTTGATTGCTTTTTTGTTTTTTTCCCCAAATGCTTCTTCAAGAACAAGCAGAAAGACAACCACTTCACTTCTAGTAATGTATAGTTATACGCATTTAAAATACAAAGCAATTCTTGCAAGATTTATGTATTTTGAACACACAAACTGTAAAATGCACCAAACCTACCTACAACAAAGTCAGTGCTGCTAAAGATATTTTGGACAATCATGATGATGAAAATGAATTAACGTTTATTCTTGTGACTGTGAGTAGCATATTCCATTCTGCAGCTACAGAGGACTGCAGCAGCTAGTAGTGAGACTGAGATGTCTAGCAAGATCATTATCATCTACCTCATTCTTTAAAGCGGATTCTAACATGAGTTTCAGTTTTATTAGTAAGTTTAGTAAGTAAACAAGAACAGTTGTGCTTGGTCAGATCAAAGGCTTTCAGCTCAGTATCATTCCTCCAACAGCAAGCCACAGGAGGTACCTAGGACAGACTTTGCCAGACAGCTCCCTTTCCCTTCAAGATCTGCATCTCAGGAATGTCTTAAAAGGAACACATTCCAGTAGCCTCGACTTTCTTTTTAATAGCATTTGATTTCTTTTAGCATTCTTTTCTTTTTCTCTGAACTCATCTAGTCATCCTCTGAGTCTATACTAACTTATAGGATCTTCAATGTATGGTAGAGGGAATTCTAAAACATGAAAAACCTTTCTTTGTGTTCGTTCAGCAGTACCATCTGTTAAGTTCATTTCATACCCCACTAAATTTTGGTATGAAAAGTGTACATGCAGATGATTCTTAATGATGCTTTCTATGCCACTTCCATCTTATCGACCTTTACCACATCCAAGCTTCTTTTCTTTCCAAGTTCAAAAGTTCTATTCTATATAGCTGTATTAAAACCATTTTATCACCTTTCTCTGAACCTTTTGCATCTTTGTTACACCCTTCACGAGATAGTGATACCAGAACTACTCTTAATACTGAAAATGTATACACACCATTTGCACAGTGATTACTTTAGCCCGTCCTCTGTTCTCTTACTAATTTCATCCGTTGTTTTGCCAAGGTAAGCATTAGCTTGACGTTTTTATAGGACTATGTATTATAGCTAAGATTCCTTTCCTCCAGAATTGCAGTGAGGCTAAAGCCTGTCATTTGACATGGAAATTGGGATTTATTATATTGTTTTTTCCCCCCTGTAGATTTGCTGCCGTTTATAACTATGTGCACAACATCACATTCCTATACCCTGAATTTCATCAACTGCTTCAACACCCCCTTACTTGGTCACATAAGGCCTTTTTTGAAATTCTTCATAATTGGGCCTCAACTTCATTAACTCATAATTTCTTATCATCATGGCCACTCCACTCTTCACCCTCTTCTGCAGATGGTTTATGAGTGTGCTGAACAATACAGATGCCAGCACAGATCCCTCTGGGAAACCTTGGTGACTCCCTCCATGTCTGGGAGAAAACTGGCCATTTTCTCATATCCCTCAGGCACAACTTTCAGCCAACCTTTTAGCAATGTACAGACATTCTTACACCCTACCTTATTTCTTTCCTTTATGGTCTTTACTGGGAAGCTTTTTTCAACATCTTTTGGAATTCTGATCAACTTTATCCACATTCAAGCTGACTTATTCAGAGAATTCCAATTGCTTTGAAAAGCATATAATTTTAAAATAAGGCAGTGATGTAATGTATTTAGCCATGTGTCAATTGATTATTTTATTTAATATACTTTTCTAACATAAGTTTCAGGTCTTTCAGCTTTAAGTTCCTTAACTCCCCTCAGTCCTGTTAAATACTGGCATCTCAGGTGAATTGAAGTTGGACATCACATTAGCAGTGCGGCAACTTTTTCCTTCATCATCTTTTAAACTCTGGATAACACATGGTGCTTCTGACATTATTGTTTACTTATTATTATTATTTATTTGTTCCATAACCTGTTCTACAAATTTTTCAACTTTCAACAGGTGCATTGAGGAATTTTTCACAGAGAACAGTTCAGGTATGGGAATTACAAAGGGTATATATTTTTTGCTGTCTTGGTTAATCTTCCCTTTATAATTTGAATATCTATTTTCCTTTATATTCTGAATATAGCCAGCAGGGCTCTCTTGCAGGCTACTTGCTCCAGCTATTTTCAAAAGAGGAGTAATTTTACTTTTACAATGTTGGCCTGCAATGCTCTTGGACACTAAGGCTTTATTTTGAGACCTTCGAAAAGCCTTTAGAGAGGGCCCAGCAGTCCATAAAGCTCACTGGGATCCCACTGACGCATGTGCCTTCACCTGCTGTGCCTTGGGATTCGCTCCCTCTGGCCGTCTGCACGAAACAGCACTAATCACTTCCTTTGCATATACAGTGGGGTGAGTCTCTCACTCCATCGTCTCTCTATTACCCATATTTGTGAGGCCTTAATTACGAGTCGACAGTTAGGGCCCTCGGAGATTTTAAATTCTCTCTCCTGCACAGAAAATTCAAGCACACATCTCTGATGTCCCCAGAGCACCTCATGACTGCAATTACGACTCCCCTAACTCACGTACATGCACGCTTGCAGGAACTTTGATACCGCAGCAAGTATTAGCCACCACAGAAATGAGTGAGCAGCAAAGCTCCAGACAGCAACAGTTTTGCAAATACAACTTTTAACAATAAAGGTAAAAAAGCAATGTTCCTGGTAGTGCAAAGCTGTGTTATACATACATAGAACAAAAAAGCTTTTCTCTTGAACTACAACAGGTATCAACATGAGTATTTTCTCCTTCGCTGACGTCCACTGCAGGTCGCAGCACTCCCTGCCTCCACCGCGGCCTGCAGGCCCGAACCAGCCCCTGCCACCACGCGGCCGTGCTCTGCACCAGGCCTTCACCTCACTGGTGTGTCTCGAAGCCATCTGCTGACAAGGCTACTGCCCAGCACAACTCTTACTTCCTGAATTAACTTCAACCAGGAACAGAAACATCAAACAGTCAGGGAGGCAAAGGCACTATTTTCTGAAACAGTTTTGAACCGCACTTGCCTACTCCAGGTGTCCTTTAAAAACCAGTCATTAAGTATGTCTCACAAGACCATTAAGAGGCACTTTCCAAGGAAGTAATCAAATCAGAAAGTACCAAGTTCTTTTTAACTTAAAAGATTTATTCACAACTGCAAACCACCACATCTGCTGGCAAAACTGAAGCATGACCTGGGCAGTGGTGACAGCATGACGATGTCACAAAGTGGCCACTCACGCCATGCCAGCATCTGTTTGCTGTGTCCACCATCACCTTTCAACGTCAGGGTGAACTGGTGCTGCGAAGCTTCAGTAATACAGATATTTAAACATATTCAAGACAGTCCCAGCCCAACGTGAAGTGAGAAGAGTGTAAATTTATTAACGATGTTTTCAAGACCCCGGTAAAAATAGTTTGTTTCAAAAGAATTAGTGAGAAATTGTTTAGAACTTGCTTGATATGAAATAACTAATAATGATCTGTTAGGTTACATGATAAAAAGCTCGTTTGCGTACCTGCAAAGGAGCACAGAGAGACAATGGCAAATGGTGAAGGCCAAGAACCACCCTGTCCTAGCTCCTCCCAGGCCCATCCCAGGAGCCATCAGCCATAGCAGGCTCATCTTCATATGCCTGGAGGAGCACAGGGGGTCCCAGGGCAGGTAGGAACCCAAAGTAAGGACTGAGAGGAAGGGACACCTTCGTTCGGGGCCTTCCCAGAACAGCCTCAGCCCCAGTGTCCAGGTATGACACCCACCATGATGGGCCAAGAGAAGCAGTTCCAGATGCCCTTCCAGACTGGGGGAGAGTTGCTGCCTGGGGCATGGGACGTGTAATGGGATGCCGGGGAAAAGCATTTCGGAATCACACAGGACTTATATGAGATGCATAGCGAAGAATCCAGAGGTGAGGAAGGAGACTGATGTAGATGATTTAGATGACTGTGGCGAAATAGAGGAGCAAGGGGGCAAACAGAGCTGGTTGCACGTAAATTATATCCTGTCTGGCTGTGTTCCCACAGGAGTCATAGAGGTGTGCAGCTGAGTGGTGCCAGCCAGGGGCAAATGTGGATTGGGATGACAGCAGCTGGGCTGACCTGTGGGCTGAAGGGCACATTTCCTGGGGACCAGTGATGAGGAGACCCCAGTGAGTGACACCAAGTGCCAGCCCTGGGTGGCACCAGGGCCAGAGTCCATGCGTCTGCAGTGTGGCACCAGGAGCCAGCGGAGGTGTGCGTGTGAGTGGGCGAGTGCTGTCGGTGGCCCGTCCAGATGAGCTAGTGAACAGGTGACATGGAGGGGAAGCCAGGAACGTTTCTCGAAGGACGAGACCATGGGGGATTGACTACTGGGGACCAAGGGAGTTGTGGTCAGCAGTGTAGGTGGGTGTGTGGACCTCCAATCTGCTCAGTCAGAGAGGGAAAACAAGACGAGGCCACTGGTGCTGCCTGAGTTCACGTGAGTGCTGAGTATGTCTGCTGCTGTTAGTCTGTGTAGCTGACCATACGTATACATACGTGTGCATGCAGCGTGTATGTGAGCTGTGTGTGCATGTGCCTACCGGGAAAAACTGCTCAGCCTTGCCACTGCCCACATCTGGGGCACAGAGATGAGGCAGACTCACTTCTGTTGCTGCCAGATTCAACTCTTCCTAACACAACCAATTGCCTCTGAATTGTTAAGTACTCTGTAGCTGGGCAGCTAAAGCTAAAAACAGAAAAAATGGCAGCTAAACTGTAAAATTTAGATTGATTTCCTTTAAATACACATCCATTCAAACCCTGAAATTTTTTCTGTGACCAGTCTAGGACTTTCATGAGGTCCATCTCACCTGAGATGAATAGTTGGTGAATGCTAGAATGCATGTAACAACCTTAAATTCTGATGCAGACATTCACAAAGTGACTGCAACTTCATTAGACTATAAAGCATTTTAAATCCAGACTTTACTTCCAGCCACAGGTTATATATTCATTGATTGTGTTGATGAAACAGAAAAGCCAGTGTTTCTAAAGTCTCAGATTAGTACTCTGAGGGTCAGGCAATAGCTTCGTGTGCAATTTCCCATGTACATTTAAGCCTTTAGCCAGCATCCAACTGAAACTAAATTGTCCTGAAGGTTAATGATTAATATTACTATTCAGCAAGAAGTTCTGAGACAAATCCTGCCATAATGGTAGCTTTGATGTGTAACAGAGCAAAGCATCTTAATTGCTGGTGTGTATAAGGTTTTTTTTCTCTATTTTAATGAAATTCTCAATGCTGAAACACATTTTATACATCAGCTGGATTACAGTGTCATTACAAATTGAGAAAAATATATTTCATGTTTCCTTTTCAATACTAGAATGCCCCAAAAGATCAATAAACCAGTATTCACACAAGTTAATGAGGAAATAAAATGCAAAATATGTTTCTCTGCAGGAATTTTTTTTCTTTAAGGGCTTTTAATGCTTTTTACAAAAATCCAGTCTACACACTATCAATTCAGTGCCATTGGCTAGCTGAGAGATAAAAATATCATAAACACTAACTCAAGGCTACAGCTTGGCAGTCCTTCCTTCTGATGAAGAAATAAGTTCTTAATTAAAAGCAACTAGATTATGTGAAGTTGTTCTATCCCTTTTCATTCAAAAATAATGATTTTAGCTCACTAAAGCAAAGTTCTCTCTTTGTTCTTCTGTTGTATTTACTCCAATTGTTTTTAAGAATCATCAAAATGAAGAAAATGCCCTTTAAAAAGAGAGGAAAACAGTGCAAGTTGTATACCAGATTTGAAATATGTAGGAGGTGGTGTTGGAAAAAGTTCTTTTACAGAGAGTAAGATCCTATACTCTAAAACACTAAAGACAGATTTAGTGCCCTCTAAAACAAGACTGTACTTCACAGGTGCAAACTTATTCTGCAGATGGAGATCACTGAGGACAGGCTGGATTTTATTTGTTTACTTTTCTAAAATGAAGTAAAATAAATTGAGGCTTTAGGTAAACATCACTTACTGTTACAGTTGCTTAGCAACAGCTGGTAGAATGATAGAGTATGGTACAGCTCAGGTAGATAAACAGAAAGTGCTGATTTCATTGTTTGTGAAATACTGAGACAATAAACCAAATTCTCTTCTGAGCTTCACTGAAACAGAAGCAACTCAGCTGTAGGCAAGTTGCTCTGAGGACTTCTTTATTTCCCTTCTGCCATACACTTCCAACACGCGGGATAACCATCTGTACCAAATCTGAATTACTTCAGTATTGTCACTTTGACTTTTCGTTTTTTATTGACACCATTCTCCCAGATCAATTCACTGACAGCCTTGGTCACTTACCAGGATCTTGCAGGAGGGGGTTTTTTTTATTACCTTCTTTGTCACTGGTTGCCTACATCATGAAGCTGAGAAGTGTAACTTAGTTCAAGCAGTTTTGATTCATACTATTACTAAAAGAGCATATTGCCAAGAAGACCAGTTCTGAAAAATCAGAAAAATCCATTTCTCTCAGTGTAACTGCTCCATGAGCACTATCTACATTAACTATCTTTTCTTCCCTGACAGTTATTACTTTGTGCATCACTTCCATTATCCAGCAGATTTTCCAGCACTTTTTGTCTGTGTGTGACCACAGAATCAGTCCAGAAAAGGTTCCACATTTGTTCGTCTCTGCTAGTTTAATTCATGCTTTCTTTGCATTTAAAATGGAACCTTTTATTTCAGTGAGCTTTAATTACCAGTGCAGAGTCAAATGACATCTACTGAGAAGGACAAATACTATCTTCCAAATTAAATTGCTGGGTCATAACTTCAGGAAAGAGAATGAGTGGCAATAAATTCTTCAATAGTCATTAGAGAAGTTTAATTTTCAAAGATGGAAGAGTTATTTTTAGAATTGAATTTAGATCAGATGATATTACATTAGATTTTAGTGTTATAACATTCACCTTTGTTAATATAAGTGCATTTTGAGGAAGAATTTTTAGCTTTCACATTTTAAAAATGGTATTTTATGGATCTACTGCAAAAAATCATGAAAATATTATTTTATACACATAATTGTGCTTAGATTTGTATTTTATATCAATCATAATATGGACACTACTGTCCTATGCAATGCACGTATAAGAAATAATTCTCCCATGAAAAATTAATATAACATAGTAAAGAATGTCACAGCAAAATATAGGTATCTTGACAACATGTGCATGTGTAAAATACGAATTTCATTGGGCTTTTGATATTAACAAATTTATGCACAGAAAACATATAGAATCTATGACATTCATTAATATTACCAGGGTGGGAATGATGCAGCATATTCCCTGGAGATTATAAATTCAACATACAGCTACCTGATACATTCATGACTGGAACTGAAGTGATGTGTTCTAATAATCTTAACCACAGGAAATTTAGTGCCTTATGTTTTGCATCTTACCGATATGTTTGCACTGTATTAAAGTAATTACTGATTTTAATAGGGCAACGGGTTGGAATGGAGAGCGATGCAGCTCTTATGCCTGAGTCACAATGTCAGCAGCTGATGTTTATGCACAGCATATTCAGAATGGAGTAGCTAACCAACATCTCGCAGCACCACCACCAAACACAATTGCGTGTGTAACTACGGGTGTGATTCAGCACCATTCCGAATCCTCCAGCCTTAACTACACCAATTCAAATGGGTGCCAATATGCTGCCACTCTGATTTGTTGCTTCCAGTTCATACTAGAGTAAATGATTGAAGAATAATTTATTCTTCTGTATCTACATAAGATCAAGTTTTATTTTTCCCATGCTAAATCCAAAATTTTATGTTTTTCGTTGTGTATATCTCAGTTATTGTTCAGATTTGTTAAGAATGGCAAGTAATGTTGTGAACTGTGACAAAAATGCAATTAATATCTGTTTTAAGGAATAGCTGATTAGAGTAATACTTTCAAAATGGTATTTCATGAGATACTGTACTTCTCAGAGCTAGTTTGCAAATACACCATAAATGTTTCTTAGAAATTTATGGTGTATGCTGTTTTGAAATACTAAATTGAAAATTCACCCAAATATTCAACTATTTATGGAAGGCGAAGCACACGAAACAGAAATTATTCTCCTTCAGGTCTTCTCATCTCTCCTCTGCCCCTCACACACTGTGTGTACCTCACAAGCACTAACTCAAGGACTAGTTCTGAACTACATTGCTCAGAAGGATTTTTAATCCTTGATTAAGGTGTATTTGAAATAGGTAGAAGAGATTCTACCCTTTGCAGAAATATTACAAGCAACACCCTGTTATGTTCAACTTACTCGAAATACTGTACAAAAGATAAAAGCCATCTGCATCACTGAGTCATCCTCAGGATCCTCCCAAGTGACTGACAGGAATTGGAGAGGCAGAAGCAGCAGAGCACGTAGATGCTATTCATGTTGGCACTGCTAAAGCTGGTTGTGTCAGGGTGGGTGAAATGTGGGCCGATGTGTCATGCCAGTTCCAGGTCTATGGTGCAGAACTGCCCTTGGACCTGCACATTATTCCAATGTTCATAGTCATTGCTTCCACTAAATGACATGGAGACATGTTTCTCTAGGTCAATTTAATTTGCCACTCATGGGAGATATCCTTATGACTCTTCTACCATAAGTATTCTAATACCAATAATTTTCTGGGTAAGGTACAAATACAACATTGTCTGTTCTTTCTCTAGGCCTAGAATAAAAGCTTTGATATTTGTGATACTCAAGGAATCTAACTTTAATTAAAATAGCTGAGGTATAGGAGTGATGGGTGGTGGAAAGGGTTGATCTTGACATCCTAGCCTTTCTGAACACCATGTTAAAGCGTGTCCAGGAGTGTGATCACACTCCCGTTGAAATCAATTACAAGGATTCTAAAGACTTCAGTGAAAGAATGATCAACTTTGTATATAGATAGATTCATTACATATCTGGCTTGCTTCCAGAAAGAGATAAAATCTGAGAGGAAAATGACAGGCACGGCTCAATAGAAGTGGACATGCCTTTGGGAGACTGCATATGGCCATCATCAAAAAGAGAAGGATAAGACTCTAAAATGTTAGCTTTCACCCACGTTACATCAGACTGCATTATGTCATGCTGTCTTACATCTCATCTGACAGGCATATTTCTGTTACAAAACATAAAAAGGCAGAGAAAACAGCAGTGAACTGAAAACGACACGTTTATTTTAGTTGACTAATCAATTAGCAGTTATGAGAAAACAACTTTAATTTATTTAAAATCATTCTTGTCCCTAAGAGTAAAAAACTTTGTCAGTGCAATGCTTTTTATACAACCAACTTTTAATACAATAAATTGAATCAACATTGTACTAGTTGTTAGACTAAAGCTGCATGATTTTCTCTCGAAATTCTGAGCAATCATCTTTAGTACACCTGACTTCCGCTTTATTTTGCCACCTACAACTTTCCTTATTCAACGAGGAACATGATCATGTGCATATGAAAAACTCTTGTGCCAGAAACTATAGAACTAAATTTTCCACAGTAGCTTGCTGGACAGACAGACAAATGCTATTTCACGTTTCAGTTATTACACAGTAAATATAGTATCTTCTTTGTGCTGTTGTAACCTATACTTGAAGAAGCTGTATAATTCACGGTAGGGTTGTCAGCTGGAGACATCCAGTCCATACAAGAAAATGTTCTTACAATGTCACAGAAAAATCTGAACTATTAGTGTACTTTGAAAATAAAGATAATGTTCACTGCAATGTGTAGTTTGTGATCACAATCTGGTGATGAAAGACCATATTTATTAGGAATAAAATTATTACAAATGTTAGCAAATATTGTTTGTTATTCCTGCCATTTGACATAACAGGTATTTTTCCATGTTTGCAGGTATAGATTCTGCAGGCTATTACAGGAAAGAGAACATCGAAGATCATGTATAAAAAGTACAACCACGTTACAATCATAGCACTTGGAGAACACAAGACACCCCCACACGCACTTCCCAAATCTCCTCTATGTGCCATTTCTAAAAGAAAATCCCATCAACAAAAGAGTTTTATTATTAAATATCTTTGTGTCACTGTTTGTGTCACTCTTTGTTGATATAAGTTGGCTGTCTTCACTAGTTATATCACATCAGATCAAATATGCCACTAGTTCAATTTCCAACACACATCGATTCTACTACCCAGCTTTCTTCCTTCCCTTCTTCCTTTCTTCTCTCCTTCCTTCCTCGTTTCAGTTTTCAAATACTTATTTGATAAAGGCATTTTATTATTTACTCTTGAATCTGAACTTCTTAGTGATACTCAATTACTTTAATATTTCTACACTTCTACAGCAAAACACTCTACATGTAATTAGTAATCAAAGGAAGTGCAAGGGAAAGGTCTGACTGTTTACTGTATTCGTTGAACCTTTTTCCGGATTCTCTGGATATTTAGGTTGCATGGTGGATTAAACAGATACTGAATTTCAGCTGCCACTCCACTTGTTTTCCTTTACCGAAAAGCTACGTGAAGCGCTGCAGAAAGGCTTTGTGATACTGAGAAATTCCACGTTTACACAGGCACAGTAACACAGTGAAGTTTGCTACTAGCATAGAGGTATTTTTTTGGTCCTCTTTGTTTAGCATTAAACCCAGTTGCCAATAAAAGCATTTCCAATGAAATTCCATACATATAAATATTTTGCTTTGAGTTCATGTGGTATCCATCAAGGATATCTGCAGAGATCAGAGTTTCCTGTTGCACTTGTTGCTGTTACTCGTGACTTTGTTGAATAACACCATTTCTTATGAGAGTGGCATGACATGTTTTAAAACTGTATTCTTCTAATTCCTAGACCAATATTAAAATTTACTGTTTCACTTGAATACACAAATATATTATGTATTTCTTCATCTAGTTCTAATTCAGAAAAAAAATCAAAACTAGAGGAAAATATTTTCCATGTTAAAACATGTTTGGGAAATGGAGTCACTGCTATTTGTATGAAAACATAGCTAAACCAGAGTCTGTTACGACACAGTATTTTGCATTTGAATTCTAGTTTTAGGACAGACAATACCTAGTGAATACTCCAGTGAATACCTGGAGTGAGCATGGTCAAGTGAATACCTGACCAGTGAGCATGGTCAAGCTTCATGTGGTTTCTGGGACTGAACAGCGACTGTGTGAACCTCATCCTCACATATTAATAGTACATATTCCAGCTCAGCCAGTGACTTCTCTGTGCTGCTGCTTTCAGTCACTTTGGACTAGAGTAAGAGAATGTTTGCTTCTCAAAAAATCCCCACAGAGTGCATGGGTGCTATGCACACAGAGACAAAGGCTGGGTCAAAGAAAGGCAATAGATTTGTCATGGCTTTTTGGTTTTTTTTTTTAAAAATCTGAGAAAAATCGTAAATATATGCCTTATGTCCTTTAAAAATTCAAAACGTAAAAAAATACATGAACTTAATGATGCTTCTTTAGTTATTGACTCTCACACAGTCTTTGGTTATGTGACCAAATATTTGTATTTTTTAAAATTCTCTCCTTCACATTCAGTCTCCTTCCATTACATAACCATGCCTCTTCCTTCACAACCATTCTCCAGTTCAATGTCCTTACAGCTCTGTTCTCAAAACCATGTTTCTTCTTCTTCACACAATGAGCTACTTAAGAGTAGCAGATGATTGAAAATAAATTCTGGAATACTTAGTTAGGTCATTGCAATTTTGCTGGTTCAGTTCCTCCAAATTCTTATCGTTACTATGACAGAAAATTCAGTAGACTTATACAGTTAGGCTCTTCTAGAAAGGGATTGACATTTCCACACAAACAGAAATTTGCCTGGAATTTAGCACTCAGTAAATACTACGGAAAAGGATGCATCAGTTTCTGCTCCTCTTTAGACTTGAGGCAACTTCCTCAAAGAGCATATGAAGTTTAGCTGACTGAAGTTGCATAACTAAGCAAACCTCATAATTTTACAAAATACTGTACTAGAGGAAAACAACCATGGGACAATGACTCCAGTAACAATTAAGCACCAATTTAGAGTTCATAGAATGGTTTGGATTAGAACATACCTTTAAAGATCTATTCCAATCCCCCTGCCATGGGCAGGGACACCTTCCACTAGACCAGGTTGCTCAAAGCCTCATCCAACCTGGCCTTGAACACTTTCAGGGATAGGGAATCCACAACTTCTTTGGGCAACTTGTTCCAGTGTCTCAACACTCTCATCATGAAGAACTTCTTTACACTTAATCTAAACCCACCCTCTTACAGTTTAAATGCATTAAGCCTTGTCCTGTCATTACAGGTCCTTTGTGAGAAGTCTTTCGGTTTCTTACAAGCCCCTCTTTAAGCGGGCTTAAAGATTTAAGGGAGTTCTCCCCAGAGCCTTCTGTACTCCAGGCTGAACAACCTCAACTTTCTCAGTTTCTCTCTGTAGGAGACGTGTTCCAGTCCTCTGGTAATTTTCATGGCCCTCCTCTGGACCTACTCCAAGATGACCACATCTTGTGCTGAGGACTCCAGGTGGGGTCTCACAAGGGCAGAGTAGAGGGAGAGAATAACCTTCCTTGACCTGCTGACTACATGTCCTGGGTTCAACATGGAGGAACC
>NW_010427143.1:0-1497 GCF_000710305.1 Buceros rhinoceros silvestris | reverse complement strand
TTTTTTTTTTTTTTTTTAAAGTGATTCTGCATTTCCTTCAGTAGCCGGGATGTCTTGGAGTTAGTAGTCACGTCTCTTCACTCATGGACGCTTGGCAGAGCAGATCTCTGTCCAGTGGCACGGGGGGGATCGGGCTCTGATAAGGCATCAGTGTTGGGGCGATCGTCCTACCCGTCCTCGAGGGGCTGCCCGGACATCCGGAGAGAAGCAGTGACTGTGAGAGGAGCTGGGAAGGAGAGCAGGAGGAGGTGAAATCGCTTTTCTTGCGTGGAAAGGTATTTGCCTCCATATCTGCTTGGCTTGCTTACAAATGAACGCTGTGGAGCTTTGCCCGGGCGACGGTGGTCCCGGCGCCGGGGCTGCAGGCGTGGGTGCTGGGCGGGCGGTTCGGGATGTAAATTCAGTGTTTGGGTCCAAATCTCCGTTCGGGTTGATGTTACCTGCGCACCTTTTGTACTGGACATCGAGAAGGGAAATGGCTTTAATGGA
Organism: Buceros rhinoceros silvestris; assembly: GCF_000710305.1. Lineage (NCBI taxonomy): Eukaryota > Metazoa > Chordata > Aves > Bucerotiformes > Bucerotidae > Buceros > Buceros rhinoceros. Next base: position 1,008 of record NW_010427143.1, on the reverse strand, counting down.
AGAGTTTCAGAGAGGACGAGAGGAAAGGATCCTCTTTCTTTAGATTTCTGAGTTAACCTATAGGATGGAGCGTAGAGCTGGTAAAAATCAACCAGAAAGATTTTTTTCCTCTTATATCTCTTTATTTTTAGTATTTTGGAGAAATTACTCCATGAAACCTCTGTGGTGCCTGTTTCATGACAAAAATTCTGGGATTTTTTTTTCCTTCAGGAGAATGTAAATGGTATGTTAATTTACAAGAGAAATACACAAACCTTTAGGAAAATCATAACCTCTTTGGCCGCCTTTAACAAGAGATCGGTGAAGGGCTGATAGACGAGAAGAGGTGTGGCAAGCAGGTTACAGATACCTGTGTTATCATGGGTAATGACTCAGGTCAATTAACGATGATCCAGATGTTTATAGACATCTGATAGGACTTGAAACAACCCTGAGGAGACGAGTAGCTTTTTCTTGAGATATTCCTTCGTCATAAACCGCGACAGCATCGACCTGAGATGCGACCTACGCCATTAGGAGCGAGGAGGAAAGGCAGTGCTGAGAGAGGGGGCTGCTGCAGGAGGGAACTTGCAGTATTTCCCCTTCCATTCCTCTCTTTGCGGTCTCTTTGATGGACTCTTTCAAGTGGAGGTGTTTTAACACCGGCCCCAGGACGGGGTGTTGGGAGGACGCTCGGCCTTTGCTTTCCCCATTGGTTCGCCCGGACTCTCCCCGAGGAGCTAAAAGCAGCTTGTCCTGGTGACTAGTTTGGCGAATGTTATTTTTTTCTCCTCTCTCGTGGCACAGGGTGTGTTCAAGATGCTTTTTCGGGGCCGTTTGCTGCTGTTTTGGTGAGCGGGTTCCCCGCTGCCGGCCGGTAGCTCTGACTGGTGCTGCTCGCCCCGGCGGCGGCGGGGGCCTCTCTCCCCGCGTCTTTTTGTTTCTTTGGGGTTTGTTTTTCATTATCGGTCCGTTCCCTTGCTATTTTTCTGCTCCGGCACCGGGACACGACGTCCCTCCGGGCTTCCC
>NW_010427142.1:0-1474 GCF_000710305.1 Buceros rhinoceros silvestris | reverse complement strand
GGGCGGGTGGGAGAGCACGTTAGGGGGAGCTTAGCGTGTGCCTAGCATGTTGTTAGTGTGTTCTTAGCATGTTCTAAGTGTGTTTGTGGGCCTCAGGGGATCTGAGTTTATATCCTGGGCTAAGCGTGTTCTTGGCATGTTGGGCCTAGTTTAGTGTGTTCTCAGCACACTCAGCATGTCCTTAGTGCGTCCTTAGCATGCTGTTAGCATGTTCTAAGCGTGTTTGTGGGCTTAGAAGGGCCTCAGGGGGGCCTGAGTTGATTTATAGCCTCGGCTAAGCATGTTCTTGGCATGTTGGGCCTTGTTTAGTGTGTCCTCTCTCTCATATAGTTAGCACGTCCTTAGCATGTTGTTAGCATGAGTGTGGGCTTAGAGGGGCCTTAGTGTGGTCTGGATTTGTTTATAGCATGTCCTTGGCATGTTGGGCCTTCCTGAGTGTGTCCTTTGCACGTTTAGCATGTTCATAGTGTGTCCTCAGCATGTTCTTAGCATGTTTGGCCTTCCCTAGCATGTCCCTAGCATGTTCTTGGCATGTTCTGCACTCTTAGCATGTTTAGCATGTCCTACAGTGTGTCCCTAGCATGTCCTTAGCACACTCGTGGCCTGGTTTGCCACACTTAGCATGTCCTTAGCATGTTCAGAATGTCCTATAATGAGTCCTTACTGTGCGCTTAGCATGTTTGGCCTTCCCTAGCGTGTCCTTAGCATGTTCTTGGCCTGTTTCGCCATTCTTACCATGTCCTTTCCCTGTCTGGCATGTTCTATAACATGTCCTTAGCACGTTCTGCCATTCTTAGCTCATTTAGCCTGTCCCATAGCATGCCCTTAGCATGTCCCCAACATGCTTAGCGTGTCCCTAACACGTCCTTAGCAGGTTTGGCCCTTCCTAGCATGTCCTTGGCATGTTTAGCATGACCTATAACATGCCCTTAGCATGTTCTTGGCCTGTTTTACCATTCTTAGCATGTCCTAAGCATGCCCTTACCACATGTGGAGTTTCCTAGCGTGTTCTTAGCATGTGCTGCCATTCTAACCGTGCCTAACCTGTCTTATGCTGTACCCTTAGCATGTCCTCAACACGCTTAAGCATACCCTTACCATGTTCTTAGCATGTTTGACCTTTCCTAGCACATCCTTAGCATGTCCTTAGCATGTTCTGACATTCTTACCATGCTTAACCTGTCTTACGCTGTGCCCTTAGCATGTCCTTGGCATGTCCTTTGCATGTTTGACCTTCCCTAGCATGTCCTTAGCATGTTCTGCCATTCTTACCATGCCTAACTTGTCTTATCCTGTAGCCTTAGCATGTCCTGAGCATGTCCTGAGCACCTTTCTTAGTGTGTCCTTAGCATGTTTCCCCCTTCCAGCCCCATTCCGGGGCCGTTCCCCCCTGGGGCGTGTCAGGGCGCTGTCACGTGACACTCACCCACAGCGTCAGCGCCCAGGCGCCGCAGCAGGCGGCACTCGGCCCCCG
>NW_010427141.1:4177-7625 GCF_000710305.1 Buceros rhinoceros silvestris | reverse complement strand
ATATATAATTATTTTATGTAGAATGGTGAATGTAGGGCTGTAGCAAAACGATGCAGCGTAGGTGACTATAAACATGGTATCATAGCAGAGCTCTCAAAAGGAAAGTGGGTGCACTACAGAGTACAGATATGAGATGCTAGTAGGGGGCATGGAGTGATACTTGAGACTCAGAGCTATAAACAATACCTAATGACTAATAGTTAAATAAAGGCGGACCTGGGAACTGGGTAAAACTGGTTTTAGGGCTAATAAAAATAAAGTATCCAGGGTCTATAAAACATTGTGTACAGTGGAAGATATAGGACCCCGGTGGGCAGTGGAGAGGGGAGTGTAACAATGAAGATGGGGTAGGAACTAAGAGATGTGTGAAACAGTTTCACCTCTATCATTACTGAGACTTAACAGCATTCTCTCTACCCACTCCCCCCCTTTTTTCCTTATTTTTCTATAATAATTCTATAATTGGATCAAGATTAATAATTCAATGATTGCGAGTTGAAGTTTCAGTGATACTAACGATACATTCTTGGCTTTGCTCATATATTGTGTGTCTTTTTGTCCGTTCCAGGACTTTGATGTAACACTTGAATGAAGGACATACAAGTGTCTTCCTAAAAAGATTGCCGTCACACACTGAGAGTACTTAGCAAAAAACTACAGAGGTGAAATAGCTCAGAAATCCGCTAGTCAACGCTACATGTTTTTCTTAGGTATATATTTACAAGAAAATGAAAAAAATGGCCCATTTGTTCTGTAGGATGTGAAACAATGTAATAAAATTCTGATTTAGCTGTTTCAGTCAAGTATATACCTTTCACTCAGGATGTTTGTTATCAGTACTTCAATAAGTTTTGTGAAAAGTTATTTACACCATATGTTTTAGAAGGAAGGGAAGATGAATGGATCACTGGTTGCTAAGAGAAAAGCTCAGTGGCTGTTTTGTTATTGATTCATCCCTTTCATTCAGTAAATATTTCATTCAGATATTTCATGAGGCTGTATACAAAATATAATGCATTGTATTTTGCTTTGCATCACAACACAAATATGCTACAAGAAACTTGCAATAAAACAAGATTTATTGTTATTTTTTAAATAAAATTTTAATCAAATGCCTTTATAATGAAGTTTGTACTGTGGCTTTATTTTCCTGAGCAAGTATGAATATTAGCATACCTTATAAAACAAGCCTCTAATTAAAACACATTTTTCTATGTAATTTACAACAATCTAGTGGATTTATTGGAGTATGCCATTGTTTTCTAGTTCAGTTTAAATATACCTCTGCAAAATCTTCTAGTGCATCAGTCAAATTTGCTGATAGTAACGTTTTCATTTGATGAATTTTAATGACAAGTTTGATTCAATGTAGAGAGATCTCTGTAACTGAGACTTTGATTCTAATTCTGATTGTGCAGCTGTTGGTTATAAAGTAATTTCCCATTAAGATACAGCATGAAAATTGTACCAGTAAGAAATATGCATTTTGAGCCCCTGAATACTCTGGGAAGTAGACTTCTGGATGATTTCTGATGTCTAACTTGCAAAGAACTTGTGATGCGAGTTCCTTTTTCCACATCAAAATTCCTCTTTCAAACATCCTGGGTTTCGATCTGCAGCTTAAATTTCTTCCCTAAATTATGGCTTTCCACTTTGTACTGCAGTACTGGGACTTTGGCCCAGAGAAAGTAGGACAGGCAGTGCTGGGAGGAGATTCGGATTCGCCAACAACATACCACATCTTTGCAAATGGCAGAATTGGACAAGTTGCCTTAGAGCCCATAATGATAAAAAAACCAAGGCGGGACAGTGGCCAGCCATCCTCATTAGCTATTGCTGACACTGGGTACGAAAATTTTGTTAAGGAGTGTGTAGTGGTAGATTGTATCACAGTGTCTTGCATGAAAGAAACCAGTGACTTTTCTTCTTGCCTGTCACTGCAGTACTTGTCTGATTGCCTCTGGAAACGGCGTTTATCCATTCTTAACCAACCCTCACGTGGTGCCAACCTGGAGTACAGAATGTAGCTGGAAGAAGACATCGTTTGAGAAGTTCCAGTTTTCATTTCTCTCTCTCTCTCCTGTTTTGCCATGTCCTGAAGGTTTGTTTGGCGTGCAAACATTTTCGTGTCTGAAGAATACCTTTACAACATTTATCACTTTGCTGAATGCAAAGGAAATAGGCAGGGATCTCAGCTCCATACTACTAAACATAATTCTGAAGTTCTTTTTAAGGGTACCCACATGGATCCTCCACATAATTACTTTACTATACTCTACATCGCAGTAATTACATTAAATTATTTCTGGTTTTTGGTGTACTTCCCATTTACTGCTAAAACCTGCAGATGGTCAAGTAATACCAGAAATTGTAGTTTAATAAAAGTTAATTGTAGTTTAATACAAGTTAAGAAAAAGTAGTTAATTTGTATTTTGTAATCTTTCCTGCATTTCTTGATGGCATCCTCTGTACCGAACCACACATCCCTCCCTCAGACAGAGTTTGCTACCCTGTCACCTCTTTCTTGCTGAGGTGCAGAACAGTTCTGAGAGTGGGGCAGGAGCTGCATCTCCCTAAAGGCTGGCCCACAGTGCAGCCTCCTATCACTGAATCTAAGGAACTTTCTCCAGTGTAATTGGTACTCACCTTACTTGTAGCCATCCTGTGACTTGTGAATCGAGATGTGGCAGTACCTCTCAGAGCCCGACAGGGACTCGAGGCAGTCCTTAACTGGAGGCTATAAAAATCCTCACTGGAGCCCCCAGCCTGTTCTATAGTGTTTTAGAGCAGATGTGGCTGTTCAGTGAGGTTCCCACAGCATGGTGACTGCAACTACATAACCTTCCCAGATAGGGATGTAGCTCTAATGGGAAATCGGAGTCAAAACAACTATGCCTCTTGCTGCTGTTTAAAAGTGGGCAATGTCTGAATCCCTTCTTCCACTAGCTGACTTTGCTCTTTGGACTCCTGATCACCTCCCTCCTGCCCCTGCTCCTCCCTCTGCCATGGGCAATATAAACAACCTCAGTCCTGGCTCTTGTCAGTGATAGCAAGAGAAAAGAGCTGCTCTTTTTGCAAGGCGAGATGTAGCAGGACCATAAGGAAAAAGGAAAGGCTGCCTCTTCCTTTTGCTCTGAGCATCCTGTGACAGCCTAGGAGTGTCCAAGCTGTTGCTTGCTGCTTGCTGTGTGCGTCTGTCTGGATATGTGTCTGCGTATATTTTTTTCTGGTCTGCCTTGAAAATGGCAAAGGCTGGCAGCTTGTCTTGGTCTCAAAGAGGAGCTGCATCCTCCTCCAGCATGTACATGCTTTTTGCCAAGGAATGTAGGCCCCTTACTTGCCTACTTTGTGAATTACCTGAAATACACGGTTGATGGATAATACCTGTCAGCACATATCACTAGACAGCTCCAGAGGAAAAAAAACCAGTTTAAATAATCATCTCTTT
>NW_010427141.1:0-4079 GCF_000710305.1 Buceros rhinoceros silvestris | reverse complement strand
CCTTGTGCATCAAGAAAGAGCGATAAAAAAAAAGGAGATGAAAGACTACTGAAGCCTTAGGACATTTCATCTCTTTTCCTTAGGGCAAATACAGGTCTCTTTCTTATAGTAAATACATATCAGGCTGTTCAGTTTTAAATTTATATAGTGACAATACTTCTGAGGCTTCCCTGGAGAGCTTATTTTGTAATTTAATAGATGCCACTGTTGGGGATTCTTTTTTTGTTCTAATTTACTAAGCAGTCAATGGTTTTCATCTTTAAAGCACATTACAGACATTAAATGATCTGCAGACAGTTACTGAGAGGTAGCTAAGCCACAGCCTCTCACCCTGCGCCTTTCTGGTAATAACTCTGCGGGAACTCCATTCAGCTTAAACATGTTTTTTCTGCAGTTAAATCAGAATTTGTAGTATGGTAAAATGGCAGGTCAGGCACAGAAATTTCTTTTCCTTCTTGTGTTCTCATTTTAAATTGTGTGCAACTTGCTTATCATTTCATGTGTTTCCTAACATTCATCCCTAATAATGTTTTTCTTTTGCCAGCTGCATCTCATTGTTCTTAGCTCTACCTCAAGCAAAACCTCTTGTTTGCTGTTTGAGGGGTGCAAATTGTGCATGGGTAGTTATCTGATATGGCCTTATCATTGCAGGGCTCGACAACCTCTTCTTGTTCCGTCATGCCTACCCTCCTTCAGAACTAGACCATCTTCTGACATGAAATTCATCTGGTGTGTCTGGGGACCAGCTTGTAGAAACATCTGTGTTTCCTCTCTCCTCCCAGCAGCAAAAGCTTCTTCACTGCCCAAGGCGACTAGAAAAATTGCTTCTGTATCGCCTACATGCCGCTCCACGACAACTCCACTGCAGCTTAGAAGAACCACCATGTCTAAATCACCGAGAAATATCAGAAGGACACCTGTCTTGGGAGATGACACGAGTGCTCATTAATCTCCTTGGGAGATGGGAGGAAAAATTTGCAAAGAAACTCTGTCATTGATTGTCAACAAATTGAATGCCTTTTGTTAGCCTGTTATCCAAAATGCCCCAGAGCTGGCCCAGGGCCCTACTAAGGGGGCATCCTTGGCTAGCCTGTGTCCTTGTATCCTCACCCTGGCTGCTGGGCTGTAGGTGAGGAGACTGAGGTGGACGGCAATCTGCCCAGCTCTGCGCCCTCTGGGAGTCCCTCTGCTTTCTGTGTGAGCCTGGAGCCAGTGCCAGTGTGGGATTTAAAACAGATTGGTCAGAACTTAATGTTTCAGGTCAGAAAGCCTGGGAGGCTGCTTGTGAGGGTCATGCGGTGGCCCTGTCTCACCCCTTTGGCCGCTTAAACAGAGCCCCAGACAAAACCATCTATTACACTTGGCCGGTCATATTTGAGGGCATATATATTTGGAGTAGATTTTGACATGGAGATATTATAAAGCAGCTCTTGACCAGGGCAGGAGTCCTCTCTCTTCGAGCAGCAGTTCAGAGTGCTGCATGCTTTCAGGCAAGAATAGCCTGTACCTTGCCTGTGTGAACTGTCCTACATTTCTGCTACCTTGCAATGTGTACACGGCTAAAAATAGCACTGGCCTTTTAACCATCACGTTGCACACCGAGCACTTACCTGATAGTAGGCAAACAACTGGCACATGTAGCTAGGAAAATCAAAGCAGCAATCAAAAGAGCATTTGTCCGCTTGGTTTTCCTGGTAATTCCTCTCATGGAGTGGGCTGTCATTTTAAATGTAGCAGGTGCCTGCATATTCAGCTTGTGCCACTCCAGATGGCAAATTCACCTGTTTTGCATTTTACAATCTTGTATTTCAGGGCAGTGTTTAAAACTGCTACCTTTTTAATAGTTAACTCCAGGACAGAATTACACACTGCCTCAAACTCAGTAAATAGCTTCAAGGAGTATTTGCTATAGGACCTTGGCTTTTTAATGTTCTAGCCTGCCTCCTGTTTTCACCTGAGTTAGCCTGCACAGTGCGGAGCCATATGTTACCCTGACACACCTGGCAGAGCAGATCAGATCAGAGTTTAATCTGATGTTATATTTCAGGTCAGCTGGAAAACACAGTTTCAGTCACTGTCGTAAGCATATTGAAGACAAAGTCTTAAAGAAAATCCCTCTGTTTCTTAAAGAAAATCCTCTCTGCTGAATGCCACACAATGAAATACTGCCCATCAGCTTACTGACCGTGAAACTGGTGTTTGAATTTTGGGACAATGTTCTTGGATGAAGGCCTGTATCCTGCACAATTTCACTGATTGATAGTACATGCCTTCCACTGGTACCACCTCCCAGAGGTTTGCACTCTGTTTCAGTTTTGCCAGCAAGACTAATGCCAGCCCTCTTGAGCATCACAAATCCTAAGCCAGGCTGTTGCCATGAAAAAATCCCTAAGATAAACTACAGTAGCTGTTGCAGATAGACCTCCAGAAGTTATTCCATAGCCTGGGCATGTGAATATCTGTCCTGGGTGAAAGTGATAGCACAGGACAGTTTTATTGAAAAGTGGTACATCGAGAGGTCACCTCCCTTTCCAAAGCTGAAATGCACAACTGGATGGAGATCCTGTAGCATGAACAACATTGGCCATTTTAACATTATTCCCTGGTTTGGGGCTCCATCCTTTGTCTTTCCTACTCTCAAAATCCATGCAAACAGGCAACAAAGCCTTTTGGAGTAATTGATTTACTTCAGTTGTTTGCTTTAGCAAACCTAATGAAAGAAAAACTACTGCAAGCAACCTTAAAATGGTCACAAAAATGTGGGTTTTGGTGTTGTTCTGACCCAGGACAGGCAGACAGTTTCTAGGGATATAAATCAAGGCCCTGGAAGTAGAAAATGTACAGGCAGGCGATCATTCAATGGAAATGCGTGGCACATGTAAAATGATCATAGCGAACCATTCTGTTAGCATTCAGTCTGAATTTTATGATTAACCTTGTAATGTAAAAAGTGCAGTGTTTTGAATTTCCGTTTAAAGCTGTGAGAACTAACAATCTGCCTGTTGCCCTGTGGAGCAGGGCTGGGATGAGAATAGATGAAATGTTGCTATCTTAAGGGACTTGGCTTTGTATGTGCTTGCAGAATAGGCAGTGGTAGCAAACATCCCCCAGGCTGTTTGGCCTGACTGTACCTCTTACTCTCTGGCACCATGTTAAGCATGTTTTTAAGTATGTATCTCTAAAGTATAACTGCCCTGAGAAGAGTTGCTTTGCATTTCCTGTAATTTATTTTAATTTCCTTCCTTATTTTGGCACTGTTGGGAGGGAATAAAAGGGTTGGAATCAGCACTACTCACATTGAGTTTAGCAGTATTTACAAGTACTGTTGCAACTAAATTATCCAGCATTCCCACCAGGAAGGTTAGAAAAGGCTTGGAAAAGTCTCCCTGAAACACCAGCTGGGACTGCTGAACTTCACTGAAGGAAGCACTGCAGATGCTTGACTGGGTCATATCTGTTTATCATGTTTGATTTATCCTTTCCTAAGATAAACATCCCACACCAGTCAGTCTCTTTTCAAATACAAGTGTCCGTGCCTCCAGTCGTCCTCCCTACCACCTCACCACGTGGTCTAACCTCGGATCAGAAAACCAGAAATGCATTAACTTAGATACGAGCAGTATCAGTCAGTGTCAAACCAGGACCATACCAAAGCCTGATAATCATGAAGACAGTGTTTACAGAGCGCAAAACAAATGAGATTGACATGGATGCTTTGTGTTAATGGGATGACAGCTAGTGAAGGATGAGAAGTGAAGTTTACATTTATACAGCACAAAACTGGAACATGTCCATGAATCTTCAGAACTTTTGACTCCACAGCTGTGGATTGCTGGGTAATAGATCTCAGATTTAATGAGAACCCTAAAAACAATCCCTAAAAGCCCACCTCCTCCAGGTTACTTCATCAGAGAACATTTTTAGTGATACACAACAAAGTGACTCAATCAATATCCTGCAGGATAAACCTTGTTCCTAGAGGAAAAGGGACAAGGCTGGTCTGCAGGTGACTCTTGCCCTAACAGTTGATTGTCTTTGTGCTTATTTGCCAGTGTCGCGGTTTGAGGGGGGCTATTCCC
>NW_010427140.1:7398-15274 GCF_000710305.1 Buceros rhinoceros silvestris | reverse complement strand
CCCTGTTGCCCCGGCGCTGCGGGCCCTGCGCTGCCGGCCCTGCGCCGCAGCCGCTGCGCTTTCAGCGGTCTCTTGTGCCGAGCGTAGGAGATGGGTTTTCGCAGGACCCCTTCGGAAAGCCGGGGGTTTTATCGGCTCTGCTAGCGCCTCTGTCTAGCAAACCACAGGGAGTGGTGAATCGAGTATGTCACTTGAAACAAAATACCCCAGCAACAGCGAGAGCAGCATCCCATTCTCCTAAAACACCAGACCCGAACAAGTGCCCTTTGTCTGACACAAACAGCAGTAATCACAGTCTGCTCTCTGGGTGACCCACAGCGCAAGTGTGTTGTCACTTGCAGAATAGAAATTAAGACCTCGATCCAAACAGCCTAATGCAAATATCTTAGCCTGGATAGCTAGTTCTAAGCCAAACACGTTGTCACAGTTGCTGAAAAATAATATATTTTAGCTTAAATTTTCCCCAGATAATCCCTGTTCTACCGACTGCCCTTTTAAAACGGGCAGAAGTAGGATGTTATTTCTTCGCCAGACATGTTTCATTTTGACCACTGGATATTGCAGTTTCAGGTGTGTCTACAGAGGATTTAATGCATAAAACTAACAAGATGATCCTTAATAAAAGGGAGATACTTCTCTTTTTTTGTTGTTCTAGTCTGCTGTTTCATGGGTGACATTTTTTCATTAAAAGACCAAACTTAATTTACTACTGAACTCCTAATTATAGGCTCAAGTTGTCCACACATTTAAGCGTGCACGTAATGTAAGCACGTGTGTGAGTTCTGCTAAGGCATGGGCCCCTCGTAACTGCTGCCATCAGTGTACTGCACAAATTACAGGTTCGCTCAGGTGCTCTCCTCAGCGTGTTCCACACAGAAAAACACTCGCAGGCAATGGCTGATTCAGGGAGGGACATAATTATATATATGACATATATTTATACATGATGCTTGTGCTTTAGTTCTTTTTTTCATGACGTCTTTATGGCTGCTGTGGGTTATAACATCAAGGAGATCGTGGTCCAGGCGGCAGCATCCTGAGGTTTCTCACAGAAGTTATACTGAAATTCAAACTGCATGTAAAAATACCAAAGTGACAGGTGATTTTTAAAGGAATAAAGGCACTAAAAAACGAATATTGTCACCAAGCAGAACCTTCAACACCCACTAAATGCCTCACATAGCACATACCTACATAGTAGGTGTCCAAGCACTTTAAAGGTCTATCTCCAAATGTTGTCAAGACTGAGGACTCGATAATCCGCTCTTGCAATCTTTCTGCTCGCTTCAAGGCTCTCTGGGTAATTAATGGTTGGTTTTGTATTAACACAATCTTGTAATCAGCATCTCTGAAGTCTACTCTACTGTGATAAAGCCTCAAAGGGTTTGCTTTTCTTTTTTTTCCTGTGGATTTCATTATGTTAAATAACATACTGTGAGATTAAGTCTTATCTTCTAAATTTTAAAGGGAGAGTTGTTCCTTTTAGCCTATTGGAGTTAATGGAACTTTTGCAGAATGGATCTTCCTGGCAGAACACAGCAATGTACGCTAAAACTAGCAGAGTCTTATTTGCCTTCAAACAATGGAAAATGACAATTCTTTTTACAATTATTTTGTCTTGATAACTCTTACTGTTATGTCGCGAGACTTTGTATTTGTTGTTTTACATACATTTCCATCTTCTGGGCTCATGTGTTTTCACTACATTCAACTTTCATTTGAAAATTAATTTCTAGCCCTTGTTTTTGTGAATGCTTCTTGGGAAAAGAGGTAAGTTTGCTGTACAAGATAACCAGCCTGAACTAAGGAGCAAAAGGAAAACATTATTCAAGTTTTGTTTGTTTAAAATCTTGTATTTTCTTGCAATTTTCTGTTCCTTTATGACTAGGTTTGTTGCTTTATCTCAGTAGAGCTTGACAGCTGTGGCATTTTTAATGAAAAGTCAGCCTGTACCTTGGTAGCAGGAGAAAAGGAGAATTACAATTTTTTATGCATTTTTATATCTTTAAACAGGAGGGATCCTTTTACTTCAGTCAATAACCACCTTGAGAAATCAGCTAAGGAACTAACATCCCTGGTAATGGGGGCCTGTCTGAAAAAGGGAATATTTTGTCTGTAAACAAATAAGCAGGGAAACCTCCATAGATTGTTACAGGTCCTGCTGGGTTTTTTTAATAACATAATAATATATCAGATAATATTTTAGTGAAAATGTCTTTTTCCTCAAAACTCTGATTTTTTTTTCCTGGCTCGCTGAATCTGTTCAGTGATTTCCTGTCAGCCAGTTTCCCTCTCCCCCCATTCTTTTTTCAGTGCCTCAGTTGCAGCGTAACTGAAAGCCTGGTTTGTTTGTACAACGAAACCCGATTTCCCCAGATAATTTATTCTAGGAAATGGTGATGTCTGGCGCTGCTAGAGAGAGCCAGACTTTGTGTTCTGGCTAACGGCAGGTACAAAGGGCGTGCGTGGCAGCCTGGTTAGTGATTACAGGCTACAGGAAAGCGGTGTGTCTGTGGGCAGAAGAGACCATCAGGGGACATCTGAGTGACTAATGACCCCAGAAGCGTTCCTAGCTTGCTCACTGCACTGCGAAATAGGTAAGCAGAGAGAGCCGGTCTGCAGAAATACTTGGAGTCGTGCTCTCTCTCGAGGAGCTCCTGTGCTCAGAAGGTCAGTTCTCAACACAGGGTATTATTCCTTTGCTGGAAAGGATTATTGCTTAGATGAAGCTCGCTTAAATGACAAGATAGGCAGATCTATAACAGCTGTTCCTGACAAATGCCTCTGAAGGCCATACAGTTATTCTGTCAGATCTCTTCCTTGCCTTTGTGGCTATATTGTACAATATCACCGAGCTTCAGAGTGCCTTTCACACACCTCCATATGGTATCGTAAAGTGAACTCTGTACAGGAACAGACTGCAGCGTTTCTACCGTCTTCACTAAACTTAATGCAAGCAATGTTTCCTTCCCATAACAATGACCTGTAAATGTTAACTGCCTAAAAAAATAGCATTGTCCTTTTTTAAAACGGGGGTGGGGGGGAATGCAATTCCTGGTGCTTGATTGTGTTACAGAGTAATGGGTTTGGTGCCGTGGGGCCCAATTCCTTTGCATTAAGCTTACAACAGTGTAACACTTGATTAGAAGGAATTTATTTCTAATTTATTCCAGTATGAAAGTTGGCTGTTAATTTTCCTAAGATCTATTTCTGTTATCAGTCTTTTAAAACTTACAGTCACATTAAATTACATTTCTAGCATATTGTTCTTAAAATAAGTGCAGAGATGGTGTAATCTGACTGTCATTTATACATCTCTATATACATATATACAAATCAAAACCCGCTACATTCTAGCTGCCCTCTTTTATTTTCACCTTTTAAACTGACTAAGCCAGCTGTGCCCTTTGGGGTCTGTAAGAATGAATCATTTTTATTATTTTTGCTCTCTTAGACAGTAATTACAGAGTAGTATGCTGTCTCTGGTTTTTAATATTATGGTGCCATTTTAATCCATGGTGCAACACCGTTACCTTCAGCAGAGTTGCACCAGAAATGAATTTGTCCCCAGGAGGCTTTTCCAAATGTTCCGTTCTTTCCCCATGATTACCCAGAGGAACGGAGAAGGCGGCAAGACAGAGGGCCCTTTGATAGGAGGAATGTGGTTCAAAGCGCAGTCTTGTTTCTGCCATTCATAGTGCTCCATATGTTCCTCATTTGGGGTGGAGGTGGGTCAGACCCCATGGAGGCACATGCATGCCGTGGATGAGGGGCAGGCAGAAGTTTTTACACGGCACATCTGGAGCACAGGTTATGTACTTTCCCAGATGGAGGTACGGTACAAATGGGGGAAAAAAGTGGGAGGAATATTCTTAAAGCATACTTCTGTGGAACTACTTGAAAGTCAGAGAATGGAGTAGCCAGATGCTAAGATATCAAGCTCATCGTGATCGTCAGGCTGTCTAAACTCCAACTCAGATGCTTTTTAGATGACAAGTGGGGATGTATGAATCAGTGCTACCGTGGATTGCCTATTGTTAAGATAGTTGCAAAATTTAAAGGAGGTACTTGCAGAAGTTTCTAGGGTTGGATTTTATTCATACTCAATTTTCTTTTGTAGTTCTGTGTTTAATTTTAGCTTAGTCTCGTGTCCATATCCAGTCTAAAACATTCAAATCTGCTGCACTATGGAAACAGCAGCTTGTACGTTAGATACAAATTAGTGGCACCTAGCTGAGTTTAGAAGGGGAAGTGAGAGATTTTCCTCTCTGCTGTCACTGCTGGCGGGTAGGAGGCCCATCTCACAGCCCCAGGCAGGGCTGGCTGGGGCGGCAGCTGAGAGTTCAGAGGGGCACACAAGTTCACGGGGATGAGACGAGTCCAAGACAAGTCAGAAATTCAGTCTGTGAGTCTCTGCCCTGATCAACAGGGTCCATGGCCAGCACGGCCACGGCACAGCTGGATCTGCAGCCCAGCACAGCCATGACAGTGCTGGGCAGGGACCAAGGGCCCAGGACTCAGCTTATGTGAGCCCCTGTGCCGGGGTCAGGGGTGTGGGGGAGCCCTCGGGGGGCTGGCTGGGGCAATGAATGTCTGTCGGTGCATTCAGAGCCCTGACGTGCACATCTGTTAATAATTTCTGTTATGTTTAAATCAGAAACTCAGGTCTGTGCAAAACCTAGGATCTAGCAGAAGGAAATGGTTATGCCTCTTCAGCAAGCATCTAGCATTTCTCCCGGCCTGAGCAGTTTATGCAGTTTGCATGTTGCACGCCAATCAGTTGCCTCGGGTACAAAGTCAAATATTCCGCCTCTGAAGAGGATACCTAGGCTCCCGTGGTAATCCCGGGGTCTCTGGACGGTGACATTCCCCAGGCACTGGAGCACTGCCCTGAGGCTCCTTGTGTGGCACTCCCGTGTCCTCTCTGAGGCCCAGGATTGGCATCTGCCCGTGCCACCAGCCCTGCGGATTGATGTACAAAGAGGCCCCGCTCATGCCCGTTCTCCCGCTTCTGTGTGCCAAAGCCACTGCAGATGTGTAAGCACGTGTTCGAGTTCTGCTAAAGGCGATGAAATACAAGAGAGTATTTCGGTGTTTTGTTCCCTTTCGAGGCTTGAGTCAAAGCAAGGCTCCCTCCATTCGATACCGAACAGCGCTCTCCCCGGGTGGCTTTACCAAGGAGCTGTTACACCAGCACAGGAATTTGTCTCCCTTCTTTCTCGTCTCTTCGCACATGAGGGAAGTTCTTGAATTGTCTCTGCAGTGCCTCTTAAGTTTAAGGGCTGTTAGGGAAAGCAAGGGCTGAAGTATAGGCCAACTTCGTGCTATTTCAAGTTTGGAGCATCTTTGTAATCTGAAGTAATTTTTTAAAAATTGTAACCCAGAATTTTCCGGAGATGGCAATCTCTATTGAGACTGCACTGTGCTTAAGTGAAATAAGGTATAAGTGAATTAGCTGAGCTGCAGAGAACCCTGCAGGCTTTTGTAAAGCTGGACTGAGCAGTCTGCTCCTTGCTCTGACAGTGCCTTGCTGCTGTGCACTCCCCTCTGCATCCTGTGTTATCCCCTGCCCTACAGAAAACCTGGAAACTCTTTGGGCAGAGACTATCTTTCCATTTTTATGTTTGTGCTGAGCTGGACCTGATCCTTTTATTGGGGTCTACGTCACCAGTACTCCTAGCAGTAATAAACTCTCCCTCCTGTTACTAAATTAGGACTGGACATCATTCTTTCCAGCAGACAAAGGTTCCTAATCTTTTAGGAGATTATGCGGTTGCTGCCACCCCTCTGCGTGTCCTCCTGCCCTCCCGGAGACCTCTGCCTTGGATGTTGAGGCACAGCACCCTGTCACTCCTTCTCCATCTTTGCCCCAGACTCATGCTGCAGTTTTCTTTCCTGGAATGTTTACACGGTGCCGCTGTCCCTGTGGCCCTGCTCAAGCTCCCAAGTTCAGATCTCTCTTCTCTGCTTTCTTGAGTTGCCGCTGCTTCTTCCCCAGCCCTGCAGCACTCGCAGAAGCCGTGCTGAGGTGGCAGCCAGCTGCTTGGAGAGCTACAGCTCAGCTGAACGCTGCTTTCTAATGTTGTTTGGGAACCAGTGCAGAAGAACATGCTGACTGCTTAACAGTCTAAACTTAAAAAAATACAGAGATGTTATCTTGGAAAATGCAAAGTTCTGATAGAGCCTCTGATGGAGGCTCATTAAAAACAAGCTCAGAAAATCTCACATGTAAATGAAAACCACACGGTAATTTTTGGTAATACGTTGAAAATGATTGTATCACATCATGCTATGGCTGCTCTTTTTAAGAATAACACACAGTTCTTTACTTGGTCTTAAATGCTGATGTAGGGGTATCACAAACTTCCCAAGTAAAAACTTTAATTAAAAAGCAAACGTTAATCTCCAAGCAGTAGCATCTGCAGCATATTGCAAGATAAGACTTCACCAACCTGAAAAACTAAGCAAGATTCTAATTAAATCAGGGGAAAAAATGATGAACTAGATATACATTTTATTTAAGGATGGCAGTTACATAAGATACCAAAGATTTCACAGTTGCAATCTGATGGCAAGTGTTGCTGCCAGATCTCACAGACTATTTCCAGGGAGAGAAATCCTTGTTCCACAGGTTCCAGGTACCGTTGTGATTTTGCTTTCAGCGGGGTCAGGACTGTGCTGTGGCTCTCTGTTTGTCTCGGAAGTCATGCTGGTGCTGTTGAAAGCTGCAGATGATCCAGTAATGAAGTAACGTGTCAGCATGGTATGAGGAAACACCGTACTGCAAGTGCTGCCATCTTTCCAGTGAGGCACAAATACAACGTCCTTACTATTTATGGTTATTAGAGGTCTCAGCACACCTTTTGAAATGTAAGGCTCTTAATCCCTGTGTGCTGGCCAAAATCTATTTTCAGTGATGCCACTCTGGCTATCAGCATTTCCTGTATTGTTCCAGATGGAGACAGTGTTGGTCATTGCATCCTGTTCCAAACTGCATGCGGGGCTCCTCTCTGTTTTGAAGCAGCTGATATTTTCCAGAAACAACCGTGCTGCAGTGGTGTGTGAAGTGATCTCTATATACCCCTCACTTGTCTCACAGGAACGGAATGAGGATTAATAAATTATGACCAAATTGTGATCCTAGTGAAGTCAAAAGAAGGATTTTGCCACTGGCCTCACGGGGCCCAGGTTGGCTTCTGTGTGGATATTATTGTTTCGAGATACCTTCTCATAAAAAGAAGTGAAAATGCAAAGCATTGCCTTGTTGAAGGTGCCTGTGAGGTGAGAATTCCTTTAGTTGGAGAGGAAAATGCATTTTAAAAGCTGTTTTCTCAAGAGTCTAGTTACTTGTCACAACAGGTGTAACTGTGACGAGGAAATTCCGGTTCGGTGACTGTGGCTTTAAGCATGTGGTATTGGTTGGCCAGCATTCGTGGCTTTGATGTCCTATGCATTCAAAACATCCAGCAGGGTGTTTTGAGAGCAGGAGCAGAGCTGGCTCCTGCTCTTTTCCCAGTGTAGCTAATGGTGCGGAGTTGTGTCTCAGAAGCCATGTTCTTAAAACCATCAATAATTCAGCTTAAATATTGGGAGAAAGTTGAATACCGAGTGGCAATAGCTGCAGGTTATTCTCTTTGACCAGATATTAATTCTTCCATGCAAATAAACAGAGGATCTAAAAAAAAGCAAATCTGTCTAGATTTCTAAGAGACCGCAAAATATTTCCTGCTTAGATTTTCTGTCACATGCCACTTATGATGTCACATTTCAAGTTGTAAATCAATCTACCAGTTAGACAGGTGATATCACTGAAAAACATTTTTGCAGCATCTCCTGACTGCTTCCATACAAACATAATAACAGCACATCTCTTGTG
>NW_010427140.1:2239-7297 GCF_000710305.1 Buceros rhinoceros silvestris | reverse complement strand
GAGTGGTCATGGACTATTTTGGGAAAAAC
Source organism: Buceros rhinoceros silvestris (assembly GCF_000710305.1). Taxonomy (NCBI): domain Eukaryota; kingdom Metazoa; phylum Chordata; class Aves; order Bucerotiformes; family Bucerotidae; genus Buceros; species Buceros rhinoceros. The sequence continues at coordinate 7,268 of NW_010427140.1, read as the reverse complement.
GTACTCACCAGATGGACATAGAGGGAACATTCAGTCAGCCACTGAGGAGCAAAAGAACAGAAATAAATATTATTAAGGATGGGTATGAATGAAGATTAGCCTATTCTTGCAGGAAAACTATCAAATTAAACTTGGGAAAATGTTCACAACATTCATAACATAAATCATGTGACCTGCAGTTGAACAGTAAATGAAAAGTAGAGGGTATGTGTCATCCATACTTTACAGTGTTCTCTTCATTTTTTCAAGTATGTAGAAAAGGTTTTGATTTGTGTATATTAATATTTCTCTGCTGGCTAAAGATTAATTTAAACCAAAACATAGCTCAAAGCTTTTCTGGAAGTCGCAAGTGTTCTGCTCCACCTTCCACCAAGTCCCACGGAGCTAAGCTGAGTTCTGTAACTGCATGCTAGGTGTCATCTCCCATGGTGGTGGTGGTGATGGTGAACCACTCCCATGGGTGTGATCCCTCCCCTGGCTCCAAAGCCCTAACTTAACTGTGGCTGAAAAACTCGATGTGATATTAATGCATCCTTTTGCAACTTCTTCGAAACCCAGGTAAGATCTAGAGAGCGCTCCTCCAAGTGCTTGAGCTGAACATGTCCCCAATATGTTGGCATTTTTAAAAAAATATTTGCACGTGACTACAAATTTTGCTCTGATTTTTCAAAAAAGTACAGATTTTATACATTCCTGAAGGACTACGAAATTTCCCCAGAAAAGTGGAATCTGTGTTTACCAGTAGGTATGAGCACTTTTGTAACTTCTGTTAACTAGAATTACACAAGACTGGATTTAAGACTGTTGACAGTAAATAATTCCTGAGAAGCAAAATACAGAGCTGAAAAATCTGATTGTGTTTGTTTGACTGATTGGTAGGGTTTCTCTATTTTGTCATCCAAGCATGGTGGCAAAACAAGGTTATATTAGGTAGTTTTTGTAGTGACAAATAATTTCCTTCACAACTGAAAGTCACCCCTGCCTGTGAAGACACCCATAGCTGGACACCTCCAACTTCATATCTCTAAGCCAGGTCTGGCTTCTCCAAACTCAGGATATTTTCCACGATTGCAGTGGTGCCTCTTGTGTCTTTATGAGCTTTAGGGAGAGCTTTGGGGTGCTCACCACTATACCTCAACCATCAGGTTTTGTAAATAGGCTTGAAATCCCATCTGTCACTCTGTCTGTACCACTCAGTCCTTTGAGAAATTAATCCAGGCAAGGATACCTCTGCCCAGAAGCCTTCATCAAGCCACTGGGCATTAATATAAACGGTTCAGTCCGCAGGTGTGCCCAGGGAAACGTCCTCCTTCCCCAGTAAGGCAAGCAAGTCGCTGATTAAGGGGCAAAGTCCACCGATGACTAAGTTCTAAAGAAGCACAAAGAATGAGGCATTTTGGACCAGTCTGAATTCCTACAAGCAGCCAAGGCAAGGCGTTCTGGAGAATTAAAATGCTCTGAAATGTCGGGTGCCAGCATCTCTTCCTCTGTCCTCTGTTTTTTTGGGGAGAGTGAGGGTGGGAATGCAGTTGGGAGTGACCCTTCAGGGAGGGAGCTGGGGGATAGAGACCTCTCTGTTGGCACGTCCAGCACTGTGGGAAAAGCGTGAGGCAGAGTGTCTCAGAGGCGGACAGACTGCAAAGACAAAACCCCACATTTCTCACTACAGCCCCTAGGAACACCCACATCACCTTCTTATCCTCTCCCCTGCGTCCCACTGTTCTGCCCTCACTTTCCTTCAGCTGTACCAATCCCTGTCCCCAAGTGTCCCCGATTACAGTCTGAAATTGTGTCTGCTGCTGCAGAAAGTCAGGTATGGGGCAGCGAAATTCAGTTTTGCTTATGCCACTTGAGCTGGCTCTGATCTCATGGGCGGGATTAGTTTCACACATGATGGAGGACCGCAGCAGAGTCCCAGGCGCAGCACCGGTTCCTCAGACCCCTTGCAGGCCAGACCCAAGGGAGAGCGGCTGCAATGACCCTGGGGGGTTCTTCTCCACCTCCCCTCTTCCCTACCCCCCAGCCCCTGTGGCAGCACGACCCCCTCGCCCAGCTTGCTGACCCGCACCCAGGCCACACGTTGTACGTGCACCGTGGAGCCCAGCGCAACCGGTGTAGCGGAATGGGCTAATTAAAAGGCAGCATTTAAAATGCCAGTCCGTGGTTGCTTGGAAATGTAATCCAACTTCAAAATTATTTTTGAGCTTAGATTTTTGAATCCAAAATTCCATGTGATGGAAGAGATGGGTATTTAAACAGATGTCTGCAATTTCTTTAAAAAATAGAGATAGAGTTACAGATGGTAGAAAGGGCCTGAGAATTAAAACCTCTTGAGCTACAAGAAAATTTACATGTGAGCGAAATGATTTGCTGAAATGATGTATCGTGCAATTCTGCATGTTTGAAAATAAAGCTTCTTTCACCAAAAATGTGAATATCTTTTCCCTTCCATATTATCTTCTTCTCTACTAGTAGCCTTGGCTGTCACCATCACCGCCACAGCTAAGCTGCAATATGAGGGTCCTGTTTCTAACAGACGAGGCGTACAGTTTTTCCTTCTATCTCTTGTACAGTTTGGCCTGCCGAGGCTGAAAATTTTGATCTGAATTATTTTAAAAGAAAACTAATCTACCCCCTCTGCATAACCAGTGCCTGATAGCTGTAACTTCTATTTTATATATCACAAATAAATGGAATTTCTTGATGTAAGCTTGGAAGGAAACCAGATTCATCATCTATGCTCACAGATGAAACGGAACTTTTTTCTTCTTCTTTGGGTGATTTAAAAAGAAAATAACCAAAATAAACTTTGAGTGAAAAAGTTGATAACTTTTGAAGTGATATATGAAATGCAAAGCAGTGCATATTGGAAGGGAAAAATGGAACACATTTGGTAGAGTTTTAAGGAGCAATTCAGGATCCATCTCATCTGCCGAGAGATCTGTGCATTGCTGTGAGTAGCTTTATGAAGATCTCCACTCATGCACGTCCTCAAAAAAAGCAGCATTAGGACGTACATGAAACAAGTACCTAGTCTCCAATCCAAGCTGTGAGGAGACGTTTACAGGCAGTGCTCCTCACCTACTACTGCGCAGAGTCCCAGTCTGTCTATTGTAAAACCAGTTCAAATGAGCAGGAGACAAGAGCAGCAAGACCCACACGTGCAGAAGAAAGATGCTGTGTGAAGAGTGACCAACCTAATGTACTTGGCAGGGGCGTGGACGTGATCAAAGTGTCTACATCAATGAAAACATTAAGAAGGTAGAATTGGAAGTGTCTGGTTTCTCTTTCTTACCTTGTAAGTACAAAGAAATAGGTCTGTTAAAGGGAACAAGCTTCGCTCCCGGTATGGGACCACCTTTACAAATGCTCAGGTTCAGTGTGCACTCCTGCATGTGTCCCAGGCTGGATTTCTAGTAGACCGAAGTACGGAAGATGCCTAGAGGATCTGTCCCAAATTGTTTATTAATGCTGACAGATGCTCTCTGACTATGCCAAGTATTATTAGAAATCCATCAGCCTTTGCAATTTTGCAGCCTTCGACGCTGTGCTGGGTACTCACACTCAGGGCTGGGAGACCGGGGATAGGTAGGGTGTAATTCTGGTTCTCTGGCTTTGTTTGTGTCTACGTCTTTTCTCTCTAAAATCTTCTCTTATTTTTGTTAGCTGTGTATTTGTCTTCATTGAGAAGGCAGTGTATACACAGCGTGACGATGACAGCTCTTTGCATTTACATGAAAATCTGCTTTGAACTGATATTTGCATATTTCATAGGACAAGTTCTTGGAAGTGAGTTAGAAACTGCTCGCGTACCTTCTATTACTCCACTTAGGCAGGAGCTTCCTGGCACTAGGTAATTATACATGTAAGAATAAACTGCAAAGGATAATGAGAGAATGTTCAACCTACTCTTTAAAGATGATTGACAAAATGCTTCTAAATGGGTTTCTCCTTTTTTACTTTTAAAGACACACAAAGTAGTCCTACATGATTTTTCTGAGATTATTTTGGTTTATTTCTGGAGGACAGTGGAGGAGAAAACTGCTTTTACCTTAGAAATCACATGTTTTGCTGGAGGACTCATTGAAGGCCTCATATTTTTATTGCGAGCTCTGACATTTTAATTGGAAGGACAGGAGTGTTCATTTTTTTAGACAAATAGGCCCTTTGTCCAAATTGTTTATTAAATATGGGATTAAGTAGGTTTTAACAACAAAAATTGCAAATCAGAGCATTTGTAGCAGTGTGACTTAAAATCTTTTCTCAGTTGCTCATCTTTAAAATTTTATATCCAGTGATATTATAATTACATTAATTCTCCATTTGTCAGGGGAGTTTGAAACCTTATTCTCTGTTTCAAAGGTAAAAATCAAGAATTCCCCAAAGCTTTTTTGGTTAAACTTCTGGATAGCATTTGAAGCTTGAAAATGGTTGGTTATTTGTCAAAGCAAAAAAAATAAAGGGGGGGGGTGAAGGTTCTGCTGGAGTAAAAAAATGCAAATTTCATCAGTCTAGTTGGAAAAAAGAGAAAATCACAGTATTGAATATTTTATTTAACACTTTCTGCAATGGGAACGAGGGAGAAGACTTTCTTGAAGTGTAATAGTTGAAAAAGACTAACCAGCAGGTTTGCTGAAATACAAGTATATATAAAATAAAATAAAATAGACTGGCAAAAGATGACAATAGTGAAAGCCAAACAAAAGAACAGAAACACTGAGAGAGAGAAAGAGACCGGTGAGCTCTTGGCTTTTCAGAATGCAGACTGGGTACGTACTCCTGATTGCTAGATCAGTTTTCTGAAAAGGATATTCACCCTGTATCTAGGAATCAAAATATTATATTTTTAGAAGACCCATGGGAATAGGAGAAATTTCTCATCTAAAGACGTTACATCCATTTACAGAATGTGGATATTTTTATTGCTCAGCTTGAATCATACCGAGGGATCCTGTGCCTTCAGTACTTTGAGTCTTCCTAACTGTGCCACGCTAATAAGAGCACACTTGTGAATACTAAACGAGGACTG
>NW_010427140.1:0-2068 GCF_000710305.1 Buceros rhinoceros silvestris | reverse complement strand
GAAATATCATGTTACATATGAAAGCTTAAAGAACTGATTAATTTTGATAGCATATTTATAGTTCTCATTTACAGAGAACTCAAAATACTTTAAGAAAATGGAATACCAAATTATACTAAAATAATCAATGGGAACTCTACACGAATTCGGACTCTTTGAGATGGTGGAGGAGTTCAAGATGGAACTGTCTGTAGAGCAATCACTTCATTCAATACTTACAACATTAAACGGTTTGCATGAGATCCAGGCTTCATTCAAATCCGTGGGACTTTTAGCATGGGCTTAAATTGAGGACAGGTCTTCATCCTCTTTTTGGCAGAGAAAAGAGGACAACAACAGTGTGCCACACTTCAGAAAGAGGAGTATCTATCCATTGGGAAGAGAAGAGGGAAATTCAGACAAAGGGAGTGCACTTACAGAAACCAAATATGAGCAGAAAAGTGGGTTAACTTGCTGTCTGCCAGACCGAATGTCTCACGGCCCTTGAGAAATGGGACCACTACTCTGTCTCTTCTAGAAGACAGTTCTGAAAAGAGCATAAATCAAATGGGAAGACCTTATGAACAAAAGCAATATACAATTTTTTTTATCACATCAATTTCTCAGCCAATTATGCTTCCATAAGCTGAAGATGAAAATACTCTCTTGGATGCAGGATTGGAAAAGATTAAAACATTAGAAAATGCTAAGGCAACTGCAGTTCCCATTTCCAGTTTTCATCTTCTCATGACACATGTAGTAAGTGCATTACCCCATTTTGATCCAATTCCATTAGATATTTGTAAGTCACGTACAGCACTTGCTCATAAAACATAGCTTTTGGATCCTCACCAAAATGAGCTAATTAATCAGAGAGGTTTAAGACAACTCCCCTCTGATGGATGGAATATGTAATTTAAAAAAATGAAGTACCTGGAGTAAAAGCAGTATAGATAAAATAATCCAATTTGTGGTGGAAGTTTTTTCCAGAAGATTGCTAGGCTGCTATTTTTTCCCCTCAGAGAACGCTACCCCTTGCTGTTTCCCCAAGAAGAGAGGAATGGTCACATCAAAGCAATATTCAAAGTGGCAGTCCATCATGAACATGACAAGATTGTCACTTTTACCATGACTATCCTGGAGGAAATTGTACCTCACCTTCAGCTGGCAGAACTGGGACATGGGAAGTCTTTAGACATCAGTGATTAGGTGAGGAGTTCAGTCCCCTTCAACATCCACAGAAACCATCTGACCATGGTAACGAGAGCAGATGTGTTGGAGTGGTGTCATCCCACAGCCTTTGGAAGGGGTCTGTGTCATTCGCCCTGCTTTTTTTCCCCATGGCATAGGCTTTGAGGATATGGGATTGAAATGTAATTTTGGTGTGCCAGACACCAGGAAATAGTTGTCTGTCGGAGTGGGAGACAATCTCATTGTCCATAGCTGGAAGGTGTTAGATTGCTGGTTTTCCTTTGAGGGTTCCCATGAGGTCCCCAGGTAATACTGGGGACAGCCCCGGTTGTTACACACACCATTAAAGCAAGCAAACATAAAGCCTTTCCCACAACTTCTAAGCTTTCTTTGAAAGAAAGGATAAATGAATGTCAGATTAAAAAGAAAAGAATCACTCTTTATGGAAGGATATTAATTATAACTTTGTGTGGGAGCAGTTAAAATCCTCTCCAATGTGTGAATTGGGCGTCTTTTCCCCACAGAAGAGTAACTGTGTCTGTGTAGCACAGTCCTGTGAACACGCGCCTGAGCAGGTCCGTGGCTCTCCTGTGGATTTGTATCCTGTGATTGCCTGTCGGGTGTCAGTGTTACCCTCGGGGTTGGGCGGGCACCACACAGCTCTTCCACACCAGTGCAGCTCTGTGGAGGGAGTCAGCCCGCTCTTTATTTTCATGAAACCCATGTGAAGCGATGGCTTTGGGACCACGTCTGGGGCAGATTTGCAGGGGGGCTGAGGAGGACCGAAAGGGAGTCAGTCCTGATGCAGTTCGCACTTCTGGGTTGAGCATGGATTGAGCAGCAGGGTGGTGGCTGGTGGCGGCGACATCGCCTCGGGGTCGGAAGGGCATCCCCGGGA
>NW_010427139.1:1037-5930 GCF_000710305.1 Buceros rhinoceros silvestris | reverse complement strand
GAGATGGTGGCACTGCTTAGCTTTGTGTGGAGGCAAAAACAATCTTGGGATATCGGTGTGGGCGGAATTACCTCTGAGCATGTGAATGTTGGTCTGTTTGGGGCCTGGCCACCAAAGCCCAGGATAGCTTCGCCCTTCCTTTGGTCTGTCTTAGATGTAATGCCCCGTTGCTGTCATGTTCTCCCTCATAATCCTTGTCCTACACCCTGTAATTTGGCTTTCCCATCTGTAGCACTTTTCTACCCTTCCTTCCTCTCTGTCCTAGTTGCTTGCGTCATGCTGAGTTGCCAGCACAGACGTGTCTCCGTGTAGGAGATCTCCCTCTGCCTGGCAGGACCGCATGGTCAGTGCTGGCTGCCAGAGCTGTTTCTATGGCATCCCATTTGCTCATGCACATGCTCCGGTTTGAGAGCCAGCGGAGCTCTGATCTGGCCTAGTCCCAGTGTTACCGCCTTCTCTTTCTAAGTCAATATGCTTTTGTCGTCTCTTAAACCAGCACCGCTTCTGCCATCATGTATCTTCTCTATTTGCACTGTTTCTGATTCCATTTATGTGACATTGCATTCCACTCTTAACAGGTTCTCAGTCCCTCTTCAGATTCCGCTCTAGACCTCAGCTAAGTCCACAAAACATACATTTGCTGCAAGATACACTTTTAAAGACATTTTGCAACTCTGGAAGATGTTTCAGGAGAAGAATCACCAAAAGCGCTATGTGGACTCTTTCAGGGCAGCGGTGGAAGAATGACTGCCTTTGCTAACACCTTCTCCTTCAAGCAGACATTGGAAGCAGATCAAAGAACACATCTTCTGCTAAATCATCCTCAGTCTTTCTAGGACCACACTCCCAAGCAGTTATGACAGTATACATTATTTTTTGTCATTCTTTCCCTTCCTTTTTATAATTCTTTCTGAATAAAAAGCAACCTGACTGATACCAGACAACAGTTGAAGAAAATTTTCCTCACATTTTGGTTTCAGCATTACCTGTTACTGTCTTTACTCTTACAAAGTGGTTTACCTATTATTTTTAGAATGTTTATTTTTTCTTTATACTGTGTCATTCTTAACTCATGTATAAGGAATGTTTTGGTGTTTGTTTGGGTTTTGGGTTTGGGTTTGGTGGGGTTTTTGGGGTTTTTTTTTTTTTTTTTTTTGAGTAGAAGTAAGGAGAACAAATAGTAGAACAGCCTTGCTGATAAATGTGTGATACTGACAAATGGCTGCTTTGGATCATATGATCTAACTAATCTGAGTTAGTTAATATATGCATTAGGAATAAACATACTTACTCTGAGTTGATGCTGCTGCAATCATAATTTAATCTAAGTCAATAACAGCATGCAGCTGGAACACTAATTATTTGCGGCTAAAATCTATAGCTCTAACACTCCTGTAGCTGGCATGTTAAAAAAAAAATTGCAAATGTCAACAGACGTTTATAAAAATAGATTCCACTTTTCGAGGGCTTTGTAGGGCTTTGAAAATCCAAAGTGAAGCAAATACTATAAACTTCTTTCTTCTGATCAATAAAGCTGTTGTAGAAAAGGACATCAAAAAGACAACACCTGAAGTACTCCGTTAGTCTCCTCTAGGTGAAGAGGAAATGTGAGCAATTGTTCCAGGTCTCTGCCAAGCCTTCTGCCCGCACTGGTCACTGAGTCACTGAGCTTCATTTGTTCCCCAGTTAGTGTAAAGAAATGTACATTTTCCTTATAACCATAATAACACGAATCCCTGCTGGCCACAAGCCATGGTTTTGGAGCATTGTTTAGATCGTCTTCTCAAGACACACGTTGGGATAGTAACCCCTTACGGAGCTACTCCTCAGCCTACAACGGGCTGCCTCACAGAGGCTCTGGCTGACAATTGTCCAGGAGAACGAACGCCTTGGACTCGGGAAGAATCATGCCTGTGGTGACCGCAGAGCATGTGAACCCAGCTGATGGGCTTGTCAAAGGTCACCTGAGCAAAGCTAGCCATTTAATGGCTCCACCTGCCTAGACCTGACCTTTCGTGTAAGGAAACAGGATGAGTTAAACGGACTCAGCATTTGCTAGGGAGATTAAGAAACGGATGTCACGACCAAGGTTATAGAGTAACACAGACATCTGGCTGCTGAGCAGGGCAGGGCCTTTGCCAGCACTATTCAAACAGGCACATCCTGCAAAGCTTTTACAGTGTTTACTTTGAATGAACACGGTTTCTGGGCAGGCCCGACCTGATGCAAATTCTCTTCAGGTAAGTGAAAGACTCACTGCTTTCAGCAGCAATGTGACACCTTGCTGTTACCCACAAGCCTCCAGTCAGAAAACCAATCAGTTGACAATCCTGAAGACATCCATGCTACAAATCGGTCTGTAGCATGTTGTAGAGGTCGCTGAAAGTACGTAGGTTCGCTCACAGTAGCCAACAGAGACCCAAAACCCTCTGTCCCCTGCTGCAAGCTTAACAGCATCAGTGAGGGTCTTAATAGGGCTCATCTCTCTGTAACTTTATCTCCATGTTAGCTGGGAGTCCCTGTCCTCTCACAGCTTCACATCACCACAAACACTTCATCTAGTTGCCTTAACTCTACTTCTGCTAATGCCTTCGTTCCCTCTTCGCTGTCACGGAATATTTGGCATATATAGGGCAAGTTTGGGCAGCGGCTCTGCCCACAACTACCAGGTTTGTCACGGTGCCAGAAAAAGTGTCTTAAGGAACGACACCTGCCCTTCAGTTTGAATAGACCAGGGTGCAACCCTCTGCCACCCAAGTTGGTGGTGAAGCTCCTGTTAATCAATTTCAAGAGGAGGGAAAGAATTGCTGCATGAGTCAGCTCGGGTAGCCCTGCTTTCCAGACCGATTGTCTAAGCAGCCCCTGGCCGGAAGGCCAGTGGCAGCGCTTCTTTCCCTGCCTACTGGGTTGGAACAGTTGCACCTTTTGTTATGACTGTAACAGAGCTTGAATTACCCGGTTCCAGTGGGCACGTCCTGCAAACCACTCGTGGAATAGGATAAATTAGGTTAATCACAAGCCCCAGTGATTTTGCATTGTTCTATGGACAAGGAAAACTGTTGGTTTGCAGCGATGTTTTTTTATCGTTAATTAATCAAAATCTAGACAAGCTGAACTGTGTTGCGCCACTGACCTCCAGCCTCTCAGCAGCTGCTGAAAGTACTAAGCAAGCCATTCACTGCCACAGAATAGCTGCCCTGATAAATCCCACATGAGAATATAGAGTTTCTTACCTTCCGAAAGGCTCAACGCCGCCGTGCTGAGCAACACGGCGAGGAACACACAGCGTCTCATTGCTGCTTCTGTGACTGCAGCTACTTGCTGATGAACTGAAGAGAAAGCGCTTTTCTCTTCTGGCGTCAGCTCATTTAAGGTCCCAGGCACAGGTGGAGAGTTCAGCCCCGAGCTGACGTCATGGTGGCAAGTGGCAAATGATAGATCCGAGCTGTGTTTTAGTTCCTCCTCAAGCTGGGAGGAGATTTCTGGACCTGCGGTGCTCTTCCTTGAAGGCATAAATTCTTGCGACCTGTTGGCACAAGGAAGTTACTGCTAAATAAACTGACATGGGAACTGACAGCACACCGGCTATTTCCTGACGGCACTCTGTGCTGACATCTTCAGCACAAATTAAATGGAAGGTGTTGTATAATCCGTTCTTAAAGTGGAAGAGGCTGCCCCATCCCAAGGCATGCCAGTTGCGCAGCTGGAGCAGAGTACCTGGGATCCACATGCTCACTTCCCTTGCCATAAGCTACCAGTACAGACAAGCTCTACGCCTCAGACTCCGCTTGTTCTTTAGAAATGTTCATAGAATTTGGCAAAATTCTATGCCAGAGCATGTCTTATTGCTCAACAGAGTAAAATCCAACAGAGAACACCTGCATCTTTGGCATCAAACAGGATTGACCTTGGCCCTTCTGGCAGAGATTGTGGCTGTTTTGATTGCCACCATCTTATGTGTGTCATGGGGATCACCAAAGCGATATGGCAAGGGAAGCGGGAGCAGGCAGGACAGCCAGCAGGTGCTGGTTTGACTTTGCCTGGCCAGCAGCCCTTCTTTCTTGAGAGGAAGCATGTTAGTGCTGGGGAGATGTTTGGAAGCAGGGATGGTCAGACTGGAGCAGATCTAGAAATGAGAAATAGCCCAGAAGGCCACAGAGCAGGTAACGCAGCTGTGACACAGGGAAAAGGTGGGAGACAGAGATTCTTTGACTCTGCATCCCACGAAACCTCTGAAACTTGCTAGGTGGAGACTGGGATGGGAAAAAAGGTCTCCACGGGCAGAACCTGGTTTTTCCAAACCTTCTTACTTTCAGTTGCCTCACCTGCCGGGGTTCTCTAGTGAAGCAGCGCGTTTGTTGTGCTTTTTGCTCCAGTAACACTCACTGCTTTAGACCATGAGAAATTAGACAGTCCTTGGTGGTTTCCAGTTCCTCCTTTTCAGGCAAAGGTGTCGTTTCTGTCTGGGTGGCCCCGGATGCTGGCACAGCTGCTGGTAAAGCCTTTCCATGAAATAAGCCCAGGTTATCCCATCATTATCAGGACAAGAAGGATGAGCAAGCTACCAGTGCATCCCCCACAAAGCCACCTCTAATGGCTGAGGAGCTGGTTTCTTCTGGCAAACTCCACAGGCAGCAACACTGGCGGGGTGCGAAGTAACAGCTCTGGGTGTTCAATGCCTCTTCCCTTTCCTCACCTGCTTTTGTTTGATCTGCTCTTTTAAAGACAGGACATGAGGTCTTGGGTACTAATCTCATCTATTCGGAGGGTGGCTCTCCTCCTGTGTAGAAGGATGGGAGAGACCAGAAGACTCAAGTCATTCCTGAGCTTAGGTTTGTCCTAAACTTTTATCTTGCACTGGACCAGGAAACATCCAGTTGCCCACGGACAGCA
>NW_010427139.1:0-931 GCF_000710305.1 Buceros rhinoceros silvestris | reverse complement strand
AGGAATTGTTGGGGGTGCCTTTCTGCTGGCACGGGAACGAGCAGCCTTGTCCCTCTGTACTCTGCCATGTGGACCTGCTCAGGGCACCGAGCCCAAAAGGTGGTGTGTTTTGCCTGCATCTTCCTTTGCCCCCCTGGCTCCAAAGCCCCTCCAGTGCAGCCTGCTCCCCACACCTTCCCCTAGTCCCCACAGTGACCCCCTGGCAGTGCCTGCCTTGCCCTACGGCAGCCTGGGGCTGGCCCACAGACCCCGAAGAAACCCTGCGGTGGCTCCCACACTCTGCGGGGAGGCCAGTATCAGGGTCTTAGTGTGCCCCCCTCCCCCTGCATGGTGTTCAGTCCAGGCCCAGAGCCAGCTCCAGGGTGGCCTGGGGCACGATTGGGGCCCCCGCAGCTCCCCTCTCGCTTCAGCCACCTCTCTGGGCCATACCAGATCCAGCTCCTGCCCCTGTGGCTGTTTGCTCTCATGCCACTCAACCAGCATGGACCCTTCTGTTCCCCCAGAACCCTCTTGAAAAATCCCCTTGGCAAGCTGACAGGAAAAGGGAAGGAAATGCCTGGGAAGTGTTTGTCACCAGTGTTGTGCATCCCTGCTCAGACAGCGTCCACCCTCTGCCCAGGCCACCACTGCCTGCCCCAGCTTCACGTCACGCCGGGCAGGAGCACCCAAAAACTACACCCAAAGACTCATTTGAATAAAGCATTTCAGTCCTGAGCAGCCTGTGCTGTGAGCCTCCAGGGAGACCCAGCACCCCTGGACGCCAGCCATTTGGGGAGCCACAGCATGTGCTTCAGCTGGAGATCGATGTGTGGAGGGGCACAAACGTGGCTGTGGAGGGCGTTTGGCAGAGCTGTATGCCACCAGTCCTCTGGAGATGTCCAGCTCCTGCATCTAGACTCCAGCCATCACAAAATGTCCTGATTTTCGAATG
>NW_010427138.1:2224-2833 GCF_000710305.1 Buceros rhinoceros silvestris | reverse complement strand
CCCTGCCACTCCTACGCAAGCAACAAGAGTTTGTGCAGCACAGTGGAACAACTTTTTCTTTGTTTAGGTAGTGCCACCGCTGTAAAATAGTGGTACAAACAACACCCTGTACTACATCATGTTGAAAACGCATGAGAAAAGCACCACCTCCCCAGAGTGAAAGCTGACTCTGCTTTGAGCACAACGTGTTTCCTTGTCATCAATGCGCTACTCCAACATGGGAGGTTCAAGTTGTATAATATGTAACTATACACCTTTACTTTGTCATCAGTGTAATTATCACCACAGTTTCACTTTGTTGCTATTATCAGCAAGCATTCTGTTGTTACTGCTATTATTGCCACAGATTACTCACCATCAGGTTTAAATGGAATTTTATTTTTGTAAAAGCGGAGATTACACAAGTCATTTTGATATCGAAGGTCTTTAAAGTTCTGCTAAAAGAAAGGAAATAGGACATTAGCAGCCTACAAAAGCCTAGCAAGAATATCCAGAAAGAGATAGTGTGCTCTTGGAATAATTTGAGGGCAAAAGAATTTCAGAGGTTTAGGAACCACACAGTTTTACCCACGCATTTAAAGGGTCTGCAAGTTCCTTCTGGCTGGTACC
>NW_010427138.1:0-2122 GCF_000710305.1 Buceros rhinoceros silvestris | reverse complement strand
CTGCTGAAGCAGAGGTTAGAGCAAAAAAGCACTGCATCACATTGCCTTCAGTTTCAAGGAACTTGAGAGACAAATTATAAGAAATCCAAACTCTATAATCTATCCTCTTTGATGTTCAAGGCACAAGCCTTTTTCGGGCCTCCTACTGCTGTTCCCAGGCTTAGACATCTCACATATTCACACTTACACCTGGGATGAAAAGACACTGCACTAGTTTCGCTGCTCTCCCACTGGCATATGTTGGGCCTCTGCACCAGCTTTTTGATTCTCATTTCTCATATGTATTAGACATCATAAAGGACTAGGAATGTTTGTGTGTGTGCTGTCTTCTACTAAAAAGGCTATTCTAAACCATAAAATACTCTTACTGGATACTGGTGTCGGTACTTGTATAAATCTCTTGCTGCGTAGAAGCTTCTCTTTGGTTTGGCTGTCAGCTCAGTCCCATCACCACTCTGAAACAGTTAGAAAGTAGATAAAAACCATACACAAACACACTACATAGCAAATTCATGTAATATTAATTATTTCTCATGATGATCTCAGTGATGTAAATAAACAGAAGTGCAGGTATTTGCCTGCTGTTTGGTTGAACACTGAAAATCTCCCTGACGAATACTTAACAGCAAACACTTGAAACCTAAATTAAAACATAAAATAAAATGCAAAAGCAAGACGACGAAATGTCCTCCTAATGAGACTGAATTTGATATAAATCAGCAGGTTGATTGTAAATTCCAAATGCAAGACTTCAAAGTAACTTGACAAGTGTCAGCACAAGATGAAATAACTGAACACAAAATTGCAGAGATACTATTCATTTTAAACAGTAGATCATACTATTGTTTACCGAGACTATTCATTGTGTGTACATTGACTTAATTGCTATCATTGCATCCTGTGGAAGAAAACGAATAGTCATGGACAAGCCAAACCGCAGTTCTAACACTTTCTTGAACCATTTTCTACTATTTGTTTCTCAGAACTCAAATTTAAAGCCTAGTAAGAAGAATCACTAAACCCTAAAACGGAAACCTGCTTAGAGAAACTACCTATGTACGAGAACTTGTACCAGCCCCCAGCTCTTCGGAAGCTGTGACCTGAAACAACCTGAGCCCATCACGGTCAATGGAAATAACCCCACCGATTTCAGAGAACACTTGAAAAAGCTGCAGGCATTGAAGAAAAACAGAAAATGAAGCATCGGCATACAGAGAATTCAACCTGCTACCAAGAACTTCATCTTCTTTGTAACTTCTTTATAACCATACTGCAACAAAGTGTTTTGTATTCTTCAATCCTGTAAAATAAGTCTCTATGCTAAAACCAAAGGCCAAACGAGTAATAAAAACATTCATTCCACTCTTTGCAATACACATGTAAAAGGTTAAAGTCAAGCCTAAAAAGGGAAGTTCCCTGTGACTTTATTGCCTTTACCATTGTCCATCCCATTGCTTATCAATCGCATACTAACAACAAACAAGCATTCGTTTTAATTCTTCCTTTTGTAAGACCAGCTTTGACCACAGCTACAGGCAAAGCACGCTTACTTGAACACGCGCACCCCCGACACTCAGATGTCAGGCATCAGTACATCCATGTAACAAACAGAAAGGGGAAAAATACCTGATTATTTAATTTTACACGGTTTCTGAACCAAATATGAAGATAATACATCTAACAGGCTATAAAAAAAGACCCATCTGGTCCACACTGCATTCAGTTCTAACTCAAATTTATCGGCAAAGTAACCCTACATTTCTTTAGGGTCGGCATTTTCAAAGGTTCCTAAAAGACATAAACTTGCTCGGAAAATTCCTCACCTCGGGCTCACCGAGGAGTCCCGTATCAGTTGCCACACGCGATCCAATATTCAGATTTCTAACCCGTTTAATTTAAGGTTCAAGCCTACATTTCTTCTAAAGAAGAATCTTCCCGAGATACACCAGCAGCGGGACTGAAAACGACTCCAAGGCCACAGGTTACCATAATGACGAGGGGGGCGAAATCAGCCCGGGTTTACTGCAGGTGCAAAGCTACTTTATCACAAGCCGCTCCATGCAGTGGAGGTCCCCACGCCGCGGTGCCTCAGCTGTCAGCGGCCGCCCGGGGCCGGGCCCGG
>NW_010427137.1:6947-9205 GCF_000710305.1 Buceros rhinoceros silvestris | reverse complement strand
GATCTCTTCTCCCTCGTACGCAGGGACAGGATGGGTGGGAATGGAACAAAGCTGCATCCGTCAGAGGAGGTTCAGACTGGACAAGAGGAAACATTTCTTTACCGAGAAGGTGGTCAAACTCTGGAACAGGCGTCCTGGAGAGGTGGTCAATGCCCCAAGCCTGACCACCCTTAATACTGTGCTTGTACTTTAGTCAGCCCTGAAGTGGTCAGGCAGTTGGACTAGGTAATGACTGCGGGTCCCTTCCAGCTGAACTATGCTAGTCTGAGCTATTCTTCCTGCCTCCTCCTTTCCCTGGCAGTCCGTGCTGAGGAAATCTGGGATGACGTTTCTTCCCACCTGGCACTAGCAGGAGGCACTGACTACCCATAAGCATATCCTGTCCTAGGCACTGGCCCTGTCGTGTTGTGGGAAGGAGGCATGCACCTTCTGGTGGTGGAGAGAGCTCTGGATCATCTCAAGATAATGGGACCATCTGCACAAGCTTGCAAAAAGCAGATGCGCAAAGTGCGGTTTTTTACATTCTTCCGGGTTCATCCAGCTTAGCTGGGCTTCCACAGGATGGCAAAACCCCATTACAGTAGATAAGACAAAACAAGAAGATGTCATTAAAGTATTATACAAGTGTTTTTTAAAAGAGACTGACATTTTAATGTCTTGTCTAAACCAAAGCACACCTTTCAAACAAGCAAAAAGATTATCTGTGATGAAAAAGCATGTACTTACCTTCAACTGATGAGACACACATATTCTTCTCATAATTTTTCAGCTGGTCTTCCAATACGTTAATCTGAACAGGGAACAGTCAAATAGATCAGTGGTATTCACAAGCAGGTAAAATAAGCACAATGGAAAACAGTTTTCAGCTAAACATCATGTGCTTTTATGAAAGCAAAGTACATCTGCTTTTGAAGGGAGGAAAACATTAAAAATTGTGTAATGAAAAACTGTCCCTAAACTACTTATGAAAATGTGTGTACACGCGTATATACGCATAAGAACATCTATAGTGTTGTGCATATTTATGTATTTATATACATACTGACGTCTATCTTTTTTGTACAGAAGCATACATAAAAAATGACAAAAATTGTACTCTACATCAAAAAATGGTTTAGTTTAGAAAAAGATTCATAACTTCACCACTTGAAAAAAAACCACTGCAAACAAGGTATAGAATAAGAACACTTTCTGCTTGTTCAACCCCCCCCTTACCTGCTCTTTGAGTTCCTGCTCTTTCAGTTTTGAATCATTGAGTAGTGTTGTCTTCTGTGCAAGCTGAGCCTGAAAGAACAGCCACATATGGAAATCACCAAGGACTGCTGAAGATGTATCCCAGGCACCTTTTCCCTAAACCTCTTTCTTCTTTTAACACACGCAAACTTTGAAGCAGTATTTCTGCTTTCAAATTGCTATGAAACAGCATTATCTAGAGTGCAATAATCCATAAAATTTAAGGCTTACCTGAAGTTCTGTTATTGTGACCTAGAACAACAACAAAAAGCATTAAGATTAAAATGGATGAAAAATACTGAGTATATCATGCATTGGATATGGGTAATAAAGAAAGAAATATCAGTCACCTCGTTCCAATGCAGTGTGTTAACTGAACACGATACAAATCAAAGTGACCAAATCACACACATAAAATAAATAATCCCACAAATAAGAGTTTAACTTAAATTGTAGTGACAGTGCATAAAGCTCATATTTAAATTCTCTCGTGTGATTCTGGAAGACAATTATCATAAATATAACTTCAAGAACCTAGTATTTCCAAACCTTTACAAAATGCAGATTGGAGATGAACGATAATTGAGTGACGTGAAGCACATTCCAGAAAACACCAACTACTATTACTGGTATTCACAAACCTGTATCTTTTTTCCCCTCCATTCTCCCATTTGCATTTGGAAATGGGAACATTTAGCTGAGAACAGTTTCAGCTTAAGAGCTTCATGAGCTCTGCATCTTGCTAAGACAGCAATGTTTATGAAGTATAGAAACAATTCTCAGCTGAAACTTCTCTCTTCCAGTGTTCCAGCTCCAAGGAAAATACCCACGCTTTAGTAGTCATGGGTATAACTCAAAGTTGAAAAATCATTTTAGCATCAAATAATGATTATGTGAAATGTTAAGGGAACTCAACACAGCAGTGGTACATACTACTTGTTTATTCCTGAGCCTCTTTAGAATTGTGTTGAAAAGGAAAGCTACCCCCCTCTCTGTTGGTTCATCAAACCTGTAGAGTGTAGGGA
>NW_010427137.1:0-6857 GCF_000710305.1 Buceros rhinoceros silvestris | reverse complement strand
CCCCCAAACAGAATACAGGGGAAAATCATTCCTCTACGGATCTCAAACCTGCAAGCGCATTTCTTGCTTCTGGAAAAGCTCAATCATCAGACCAGATGCTTCTTTTCTCATTAAGGGAAACAGTTTCTGATAGTTTTATAACCCTCACCATAAAATCCAATTAGGAGCAAACTACAGAATTTCATGAAGACTAAGCATTTCACACCTAAAGATATAAAAATTACTGTCACTGCCAGCTCACTTTTTCACTGTTCCAGCGTTGTTGTTCTGCCGTCTCGTGTTCGTATTCCTTTTGCAGGTCATCTAGCTGGGCCTGCAACTCCTGAACTTTTGCTGTCATTTCTTCTTCACGAGCCTTCAAAATACAGGGAAAAGGAATTATTTGTACAATTAGACATCTAACCACTCAAAACCGTAACCACAGAGAACAGAAAGCAAGCAACAAAAAGAGTTATGCTACAGAAATGAGTGTGCTTGAAATTCAGGATAAAGGTGAAGTACACTGCAGGACTACAGAAAAGAGCAACAAACAAACGTAGGAGCTTCACAAGACCTTGCAGGCCTTCAACAATTAAGATTACACTTCGGATTACAGTTAGTTTTCTGAAAATTATAAAAAAAGAGCTATTTCTATTCGGCACTAAACCAGCATTGCCGTATAATCCAGTAAGTCTAGTACTGGAGAGATGGTGCTTGCTTCTATGACCTTCATGAAAGGGACATGTGATGATACAGTCTGTTGTATGGAAGCAACAAGGACTTAAATCCTTTCCTGACTCACCCTCACAAAGATGTTCCTAAAGCAGTTTTAAGCCATTTTCAGAAACCATGACTCCCCTTTGGAAGGCGCTGTGCAGGGTGGAGGAAAGAAGCAGTGGCAAGAAGGCTAGGGAGGAGGTGAACTTCTCCTGCGTGTTTGATGGCAGTGTGAAGAGCCCATTTAGAGGGGAAAAATACAGTGACCTAAATCCTAGAAAGTTAACCCACCTATGCAGCACTTGGCAAAAAGAAGTATTTTTAGAAATACTTTGTGAGATAACATGTTAGGGAGCTTATGAAAAAGCACTCAAAGTGCACGTCCCACTGCTGAACTAAATTACCATTCTGGTTTCACTCGTGTTCACCACTCAGGGCAGCAAGCTGCCTGCTCTGCTGTGCAGTGCTACTTCAGACCAAATTAGCACAATTGGTCAACTGTTACTAAGAACACAACTGCTGATCAAAATTTTGTTACACTCAAGATCTCAGCAGTACAAACTACAGTGGAACAGAATATTCACTGGAAAAGTAAGTGCTGAACTGTAAAGCCAGTCCAGGCTTAACAGATTTAGGGTATGCCATCAGGGAAAAAAATTATTATTTCCCTGTAGAACAACTTTTTAGTGCATGCACCTTGCTGAAGAATAAAAATTCCTCCCCATGCAGCTCCTCAGCCCCAAAACCTTCACCAAAAAGAAACAAAGCAAATTCTCCCCCCAAAACTAGTCAAGTCACAGCAAGTTCCACAGCCTAGAAAGTTCTAAGAATATCTGCTTCAATAAAAACCTTGCTAAAACATCACTACTATTTTTTGTTCATTCCCATGATTTTTCTATGCCCTCAAAAATGCATCAACAATCAATCTTTTCTAACTGCTTTTTTTTTTATAGGTGGTTATACTCTTCTAGTTAAAGCCCTTAATACCTGACATATTTGGTTGCTTCTACTTCCCCTTGCTTGAGGGGTTTTGACAGGTTTTTGGGCGAGTTGGGGGTTGTTTTAGGGTTTTTCTGAGCGTTTTTTACATAATAATAAAATAATCTTACAATTTCTAGACTACTGCTCACTCATCATTCTTAGTCATAGATGGCAGTTGAAATCCAGAAAAGAAATTGAACTCAAAATGATGGAGGACACTTCTGTCAAAGGGAGCTACCTGTGAGCTGTTACTTTTATAAACCCTCATTACAGAGATTATAATTTATAAATTGAAATAATTAGAGATCCAACATGGTACAGAATCTGTATTTACAAAAAGAACTTATTGTTCCATACAGCATCCAGCATACCTTGAAAATAAACTGCAGCTCTTTGGATTTAATTAAAACTTCAATAAAGTCATAATTTCCCAAATCTTAGGCACAAGGCCTACCCTGTATTCACGTGGGAGGCATTATCACAAATGAAAGATGACACACCTGAAATCAGAAAATTCTTTTTGGCTTATAAATAGTCTTAAAATAACCTATCGGGAGCACAACACTCAATGTTTCTTTAATTATCTACCTCAGTAGAATTCTATAGAATTCTATTCAGTAGAATAATAAAAAGACTTAGACCTCAAATTACAGGCTATGCATAGAAGTCTTTATGCAAAATTTCTCAAACCTATCGTGAGCCAAGTCAGTTATAAGTGGGGTAATAACTGGTCACTTTAGGCTAAAATGAGAAATCCTATAGTCCTGCTGACGCATACGTCCCCATTGCTATCAGAGATCTCAATGAACATGACATACACTCGATTTAACAGAAATATTTCTTAACTTTTGAGATGCTTGCCGTACTTTTTCAGAAAGGTAAAAATTCTCTAAACATGTTTTCCTTCTCTAAAATAACAAACAAAACACTCACATGTATCCCATTACCTGAAAAAGAAACATGTACTCTGAAATTTAAATTACCAAACTACAGGTTATTGCAGTTCCAGGCCACTGTCACCGCTGTCATCAATTAGATGCCAAACCTAACAGTGTTCATGTCCTCCAGCTGCAAACCTAAACCTCAACCTTCAAGATCAAGTCTGAACCTTCAAGATCTCTGCTAGAAAGAATTAGAGCTTTCCTGTCTAGCTGTGCAATGAAAAATGGGGAAGAGCTATTCTGAAATGTCTGCAGTCATATCACTTTTCAGAAAGATACCTCAAGGATTTCTTCATATTTTTTCACAGTTCTTTGTAGATCATCATCTTTTTCAGCAATTTTTTTATGCAACTGTGTCGTCTCTATGTGATTATTTTCTATCAACTCAGTTTCTACCTCCTGGGCTTTACCTACAAAAAAAAAAGCATATTTAATTTGTTTAATTACATCACAACAGTATTAAAAAAGCTTAAAGACAACTGAGGAAGGCATCTATAAGAAAAACTTGTCAAGAAAATTTCTTTTTCACACTGTCAGTGATAGTTATGTCACCTGATCCCAAGATGCACGAAGCTTCTTGCCTGTAGTTTGGCATCTGGAGCAAATTCTTCTATCTGATGCTGGAACTTTTCTCCAAAATTTAAGATCACAACCAGTACTTATCAACTAATTCTATCTCCTATTCTATGTAGAGAAGGGATTGAAGCATCTCCAAATCTTCAGAAATTCATCACTTGCAGGTACTTCCAATAACTGGGGAGTCAGTTCTCTAAACTCCAGTTTAAGATTACGGTGGCAAAAGATGGGCAGCGAAGAGCTGCTGCAATGTGCTGTACTCCAGTTATGACCATGGAGCACTCAGCCGTCACATCCCATTGGTACCGGTTAGTGGTTACAGTGAACAAAGTCCGCAGTTTTTTTCTTTTGTACAAATAACAAGAGAGTGCCTAAGGCTATCTAGGGTAATTCTTGCCGTGACAGACGCAAACGGAGTGCCAGATCAAAGATCCATCCAGCAGGACAAGGAGGAACCGCGACAGTGTTTTCCTGCTTGCGTTACTATTAACTTTAATGTGTTATTTCCTGAGCAAGAGAAGTTCTTTCCTCGAGCTCTGTAGGCCCTCATGAAATACATTGTCTTAGAGCCTCAGGTAAAACCCCTTCCCCAAAACACCTGAAGATTAGGTTTCTGGCTCTTTCACCCAGTACAATTACATTAGTATGTCACTTACTGATCGCCTCTTTTACTGCTGTCTCCAATTCTCTCTCTTTTTGAGCCAGCTGAGTGTTGAACTCTCTCATTAACTGTTTCAAGGTGGAGTTGTGCTTCAACTCCATGTCTTCTCGTTCACATCTGTACCAAAACATCAAAAGAAATACAGTGAGGAAATAAGATTTTTAAAAAGAGTGCAAGAAGAGTTTAGCAAGGTGGGAGATCTGGGAATTTCTCCAAAGCTGTTTTAGAACGGGATGGTTTTGAATTACATGAGTTCTGTGGGATTCAGGAAGGCTTCTTGTTCCCCTCCTCTTGCATTCACCTGGAAGGCATAACCGTTTCATTTATAAACCAGCACATAACTGAACCCTTCCACAAGATACGGAGTTTTTGCTGAGGAAGGAGAAGAACTGGAAGTAAAGAATGTGCCACATAAAAGCAGAATTTTTAGGGAATGCCTTGCGTGAGCAGTAGAGACCCCATTTCTGTGCAGTGCATATGAACAACTCGTGACATCATTTGAACATGAAGCTCCCAGTGATAAGTTTTAATAAACTTTGTTTCCTGTTTGAGGAATCTAGATGTAGATTTTCTGTTCTGGCAATGACAAAAATGACCGTCACTAACACATCAAGAGCGGAGTTACTTTGCCAAAAGACAAACCATCTTTGCAACTGATGACTCAGAGTGGTTTATGTGTTCAGGAAAAGCTAGTTTCAGGCAGCTGCTTTCTTGCTGCTTCTCTAAGTCTATTTAGAAAAATGCCAGAAAAAGACCAGTCATTATTTCATTATTACCAACTGAGCTTTATAAAAGTATCTTGAGGTTTTTGCTGTTTAAGATGAAGCAAAGAAATGCTAATGTGATCAAGAACAAAGAATTTACCTGATTTTCTGCTCCATTTCTTCTAAGGACTCCTTCTTCATTACGTCGAGCTCCTGCTGATGTTCTTTTCGCAGAGTACGTAAGTCTTTTTGAAGATTATTCACTTCTTTGCGGAGTCTCTCTTTCTCCCTTTCAGACTCTTCCAGTTTAGTCTGCAAGTCCTTCTGCTGGCTCCGCACATCATCCAGTAACTTCTGCAGCTCCAAATCTGATTCAGCCTTTTCTTTGGCATTTTTCTCAAAAGCTTTCAGACTGTTATTTCTTTCTTCCAGCTGCGCCTCTAAAATTTGTAGCTTTTCTTCGTATTTCAAACTCGTATTTTCCATCTCAATCTTATGCACTTCATTTTCCTTCACTAGATTCTTTTCCAATTCTTTTATCGTCTCTTCTAAAGACTGATGGACCGACTCCTTTTCCTGCAATTTCTTCTGGAAATCTCCAATTACATTCTCCATATCAAGACATTTTTGTTCTTTAGCTTTTAATTCTTCCATACTGCTTGCTAAATCGCCACCACAACGAGCATGCTCATCTGCTAACAGAGAGTATTTTTTTGTTTGCTCTTCAAGTTCTTTCCTGAGACCTTCAGTCCTACTCTGCTCCTCCTGATGGCTCTTCTCAACACATTCTAGTTTCTTAAGGAGTTCTTCCTGTTTGTTTTGCAGATCTAGATGAGAGTCAATACTCTCTCGTTGTTCCTTTTCATACTTCTGCAATAATTCATCTTTTTCAGTTAAGCTTTTCTGCAACACATGCATCTTCTCTTCATGTGTCTGTCGGAGACTCTCAAGCATGTTATTCTTTTCTTGTTCTACAGCAGCTTTTACACTCTCTATTTTTTGCAGCATTTCTTTCTCTAATTCTGTGGAATGTCTTGTTGACTTCACTTTTTCTTCTAGAGACTCAATTGTGGCCTCTCTCTCCTGCACTTTTTGTTCCAAGACTCTTAACTGATTCTCTTGATCTAGCTTAAACTGCTGTTCCTTTTCTTCCATCTGAGACACCAATTGCTTCTTAATAGAACCGATTTTTTGCTCTGCCTTCTTTTTAAGATCTGCCAGCTTAGCGCTGTTCTCTGCGTTCAGTCTCTCTTCTAATTCTTTAATTTCCTCCTCTTTGCTTTTTAGTATGTCTAACTTCATTTGAACAAATTCCCTCTCCTTCGCTTCAAATTCAGCTTTCAGAGAACCCATTTGCTTCTCAAGATTAAACACTTTTTCTTCAGCCTCCTTAAATCTATCGTCCTTTTCACAAGCCACCTTCTCTGCCTGCTGCAGTTGCCAAACGATCTCTTTTTGCTCAGTGTCTTTTTGTTCATTATGTTTTTTAAGTTCCTCCATCAAGCCATTAAGGTCATTAATTGTCTTGTTGAGAGCAGAGATCTCAGATTCTTTTTCCTGGAGCTCCGCCTTCATGGAGGTGACAGCATTGATATTTTCCGATAACTCTTTCCTCAGCTGCGTTATGCACGTCTCTTTTTCTGACGCTGCTTGCTGCTGATGCCCTCCCTCTTTTTGCAATTGTTCCTTTTCCGTTACAAGTCCTTCGATCTCAGCTCTCAGGGACATAATTAAGTTGTCCTTCTCTTGCAGCTCCTGCATTGACTTTTGCAAAGAAGTACTTGCAGCAGAATGATGCTCTCTTACTTCTCTAAGCTGAGCTTCCAGTTCAGGAATCCTACACGTTTTCACTAATACGGTTTCCGTAACTTTTGCTATTCGGCGCTCGCAGTCTGTGATTTTGCATGTTACTCTGCCCATTTTTTCGTGACATTTTTCAATTAATTCATTGCTCTTTGTTTGCAATAAAGCTCCAGCATGCTTCCAATAGGCATCTAACTGGGCTGAAAGTTCTCCTGACCACCTTTTGAACTCAATTTCTTTTAGCTGAATTGCCTCTACTTTTTTCTCGTAATTTTCACGATCTTTATTCTGAGAAGACTGCACAGTTTGGAGTTTCTCTTCAAGTGTTTTCAGTGTGTCAGACAGCTCGGTGATTTTGGCTTTGTCCTTTTCTTCAACCGCTTTCTGTTTACTGAGCTGTTCCTGAAGGCCTGACTGCTCTTTCAGGGACTGAGTAAGATCATTTTCCAAATTTTTCAAATGTGTTTTCAGGTCACTTTCCTTATCGGACAAAGC
>NW_010427136.1:2576-8596 GCF_000710305.1 Buceros rhinoceros silvestris | reverse complement strand
AGGTACACTCCATGTTTATTAATATTTATAATAATATAATTTATAGTGTTAACTGTGTTAGACTCAACAGCTAGCTGGTAATGGTCTTCTGGTTTGGAGCTGGGTGTTTTTAGAGTGTGCAGATGTGGGGCAGTTAAAGTGGAACATTAATTTTAAAATAACTGTCAATGATAGTTACCAGTATTTTTGTTGCTATGATTCAGAGCAGGAACAAGGAGATGATTAAATTTGTATAATATTGTCCATCTTGTAACTTTACTTTTTTCCCTTTTAATATCTGAATACACCATTGGTGTACACATTCAACGCTTACATTTAACATTAACATTTAATGTTAATGGTGTACACCATTAACACCGTTGGTATGAGAGGCAGAAATCATACCACCATTGTTTGTTGCGACTTGGTGGACCTCCTATACCTCAATCCGATCATCTGGGCATATTTTCAAGTATCTTATCCATACAGAGACTGATCATATACCTTCCACTCTTCCCTGTGCTTCTCCTGACACGAAGCACTAGCTTTTCCTCATTTACTGCTTTTCGCTCTTAATGCTGTTGGGAAGCATTCTGTGACCTGTGAGGTGTGCTTCTTGGGTGTCTCATGGATGTTTTTCTCAAGTAAACTGTGATGCCTCCTTGCTCACAAATGCAGACCTGATGGTGTAGGTGATCATTCCTTATTCTTTCTGCAAACATGACACCTGTGTTACACAGTTTTATAGTTTTTCTTCCTTTGAATAATCCTCTGGAGTAAGCTGTTGGTTGGTGGTTTGGGGGTTCTTTTTCCCCTGATATGTAGAGTCTGTAAAGCTACTAAGGAATGCTCTGTAATTAAGAATGATAATTTTTATCTCATCACCTGGAATAACAAGTACCTCTCCCTGAATTAAACTGCAATAATATTTGTGTTGAATCAGATGCACTTCTTTCTTTGTGAACTTTCTTCGTTGATATCTAGTGCTAAATTACTGAAACATAAGTGGCTTACCAAATTCCATATAAACACTAGTTGATGGGGTGATAAAAATGTAATAAAAGAAGTAAGGAGCTGTGTTATGACAGACCTGTGTATGTTGCAGGCCTCTGTGTGGGTGGCATGTAACAGCAGTTCACTTGTTTTTTCAGTTGGCTTGATACAGGTAGAAGATTCTGATTCCAATGTCCATCTTTAGTCCTTCATACAAATCCCTTCATGCATTTTGATTACATGAATAAAAATTTAATATTTTCTATTTCAACATCTTACTAATTTTTATCTTTCTCTTTTTTCTTTTTTTACCTCCTCTCTAGACCAGGAGTATGTCTTGTAGTGTCTGGTCCAGGTTTTTTACATGCCCTTGGTGGGATGGCAAATGCAACTATAAACTGCTGGTAATTCAACTACGTTTTCCCTTTAAAACTGTAATAATTGTTTGCTTTTATTTGTAGCAGGTATTAAGCTTTCTTTCTTGTGGATTATGAGAAGGGAATTCTTCACTTATGAACCCTAAAACTAATTTAGCTCCGTATTTTTTATTCTTATGATAAAATTCTCCTTTTTGTCCTACCTCATTATGCATATATTGGAAAATCTATCACCATACCTGAAAGTATGGATACATTTGAAAATGAAGCCGATATTCAGCCTGTAATGCTTTATTGCTCATGGACAGTCTTAGAGAACATTTTATAAATTTAAATCCACAGTGCTTTTGAATTACTGTATTTCATATGTGAAAAAATTGACCACCGCATTGCAAAGGTCTGTGTTTGCTCCCCACACAGACAGGTAGAGCAGTAATTCAGTATTGAATTAAATGATGTTGTGTAGATGTGATGCTAATGGACATAGTTTAGGGACCCTGGTAGTGCAGCCTGAACAGATGGACTTGATAATCTTCAAGGTCTCTTCCAACCAAAATGATTCTGTGACGTATGGAGTGATAGCATTTTCTCCCACCAGCCTTCACTGAGACATGGCAACTTTAGCTGGTCTGCCACTGAAAGCTGTTGGGTGGAAGCTCTGGAAATATCAAGGACACATGATCTGGAGCATCAGGTTACCAGCGACTGATGAACAAAGGAAGCTTGATGATGGAAACGCTAACAAATCAAGTCTCTGACACTTAGAAAAAAGACCTCTAGTGTTGAAATATTTTTTCTTAAAAAAGAGTTATTGATTAAAGTCTTTCTGTCCCTGCGTGACCTTAGATTAAAAAAAAATCCTTGCTTTTGAACAGTCATGGATTTGGTTATAAGAAAGAAGCATTCATGGCACTTGCTCATGGATTTGCAGGAGACATTTATATTTTCTCACAAACCTTTTTTTTTTTTGTCTGAGATAAGGTCCATTTACATGACTTAATCTTGCATAAACCAGTACCCCTCGCAAAAGGTGTGACTTGTCTGCTTTGGCAGAGGATTTGATAATACAGTAAGAGGATTTGTTTTCATTGACCCCAAACCACAGTCTTTGCCCAATGACTTTTTCATTGGTCACATCAGACTAGCCATTTGCCCGCCAAGTACCAAAAGGAGAAAAGTAAGCTTTTACTAAATCTAGCCTAATGAAATTAATTTTCCTTGGCTCCTTCATTAGTAGGCGCCTCCATTGAGTGAGAATCCCAAACGTTCTTTCATATTCATTTTTGGCTAGCATTACCAGTGTAAGAAAAGCCTGAGTTAACTAATCGGCTTTCTAGCCTGTTTCACTAGACAGCAGCGTGAACGCTTGGGCAGGCACTGCAGTGAAGAAGTGTTTGGTTACACTGATCTAATACAGTCTGCCACGAAAAGGGACAAAGGCTCATATCATCTCCACGCCTTTCTCCTGGCCAGGTACTCCTACTGTTTTCCCTCTTGACAGCTCTGACATGTCTGCCCTGACAATCGCATCCAGTTCATTATGCTGGAAGATAAACAACACAGTACAAATATGTAAATCGTGTCTGTTAGACAAGTGGTTTAAATCAGCTCACTCTGCAGTCAGGCAAGCAGCAAGCACCTAAGTGAGAGATGGAGTGGATTATGCAGCAGGGAGCAGATGTTAGCGAGGTCTTCCCCTTTCTGTGTCAACAAAGTGTTAAGTCTCTTCCTCTACACCATCCCCTCTCAGGAAGTGGCATGAGAAAACCAATTTGTAGGGCCCAGTTTGTAGGGCAAGGTTGGCCCTCATTGGTAGCTCCCAGTTGTCATGCGATTCCATGACATTACACCTGCCATTGTTAATGTGCTACAATGGCTGAGCTTTCGATCATTTCTCACAGAAGTAAGCTAGTAGCTGAACTGACTTCAAATAGCTCGGATTAAGTGATAGTCATTAAGACTCAGCCTGAGTTGTCCTCCTTGAGTCTGGAAGCCAATTCCTCTGGTTCCACTGTTTCAGGCTCTTCCAGGTGAAGGAAATCTCTTCTGTATCAACTGAAAGCAAAGCAGATAGTGCAATTTGCTGCCAGTTGTGCTTTTAGATTTTTACTGCCTGAGCACAGGTTGGCTGAGGGGGAGAGCCTTTGGTTTACCCTGGAAGCGTGTCACAGTGAGATCTTGGATGTGTTAATCTAGCCAACTAGGTTACTGATGAGGCCTTGGTAAACTGCATTTCTGAGGGTGAAACCTTTTGGTATTTCATGTTAAATATATGCTGCCTTATTCTCTCCTGCCTCATTCTGAGCAAAAGTTACTGTATCTCAGTTTGACGAGAATAGAGAAAATGAGAATAGACTCCAAAGAAGAGTTTGCTATAGTTGGTGAGATTTCCGTGTGCAGTAGTGTGGTTAAATACCATGCTCTTTAACTGAAGTTGCAGCTGAATTTTTTTTCTCAGTTTACAGAGGTTTTTCTCCTGCAAGTCCCTAAGTCTTGCTATTCTTACAGTTGCGTTATAGTCAGTGTTCTTCCTGCCTCACTGTTGTGTTTGACTTAATTTGTAAGCACTGCTTTTTATAATGTCTGGAGTTTTGTGATGGTAGTACAATGATTTCATTAGGGGAAAAGCTGCTTTCTGGTACAATTACATAAACTTTAAAAGCAGAACGATATCTTTTCAGGATATAACTGTTGGAGTTAGCTTTCTTAAGAGCAGAGAATTTTCTTAATTATATTTCAGTATTGGGAAGTAGTAGTTATTTTGTTTATTAAAACATTTACAAAATTTTGAAAAAGATGAGTGAAAGGAACGTAGTGTTTATCACTGTGAAACAGACTACTTATATATGGGTAGTTTTGCTTAGAGGAGAGAATCAGCAGAATGAAATATCTAGAACATGCGCCAAATGCATTTTTCCGTAGAGGTAAAATACAGCCTGTAGTTCTCATCTCACCATGTCAGGGGATTAGAACTGGCATTTTCGATTTGTAGCAGAGAAATGGCCTGGTTATGAAGCTTGGATCTAGTTATCCATATCCCCAAATCTTACAGGTGATTAAATTTAGGATTATGCATTGAGCACACTGTAAATGTTTCAGCTTAATACAGTGTCTAGGTAAATGAAGTCAAAGGGAAGGCAGTAGCTGAAGTGAGACTGTGTAGAGAAAAAGCTTGGAAAGCTATTGACCCAGTGTTTCAGTTCAGTGAGGGTGAATGAGCAGATTAAGACAGCTTTCTTTTACTGACTCAGCATTTAGCATTTTAAGGAGTTTGACCTACAAACAGAATAAAAGGCCAATTTTCAGTCACTGTAGGAAAGTAATTTATGTATTTTGTGGAAATTATAATAAACAGGTGCTCCTGTGAAATTATAACCCATATTGCAAAATAATGCTGCCTTTTTCACATAGCAGTGAACTAAATTAAGAACAGGACTGCTTGTAGACATGTTAATTTTTTTGTTCATCTCTTTGGCCTTTGGGGATTTTTACTAAAAACTGAATGCATGGAGAAGTGCTGTTGGATAGTCAGCTAACTTCTGCTGTATTCCAAATTGTATACAAAGACAATCTAATCTTTCTGAAAAGATTGTTTCCTACTGTGTTCCTTAGTTCTATAGTGTTTGTGCATGTTACAATGCCTTTTAGAAACAAAGATCTTAATACTTTTTAGATCAGTCAATACTTTCAGCTTTTTGGATTAGCTGTTGTCATTCCTCTCAAACCACCTTGCACCTACGTTATCAAATTTGAATGAAAATTGCTAGCATTATGACTTGGTATTAAAGTTAGATGCAGATCACTTAATATGGCCAGACTGTACTAAAACTAGTGACCCAAAAGCTGCTAGGAAGTCTGCTGGCTGACACACTGATATTTAGAATCCACTCCTGTATTATGCTGGTTACTTTCTATCCTGTTGAGATCTGAGGATGCTGAAGGTACGCAGCATCCCAAGAGCAGTAGTATTTGACCATAGGGAGAGTTTACAGATGTGATTGCAGTTATAAAAAGAAAGTATGTATCCTTAAAGTTGGTTTTGGTTTATTTTTAATATACTTTTCTAGGCCTTTGATTGTTGTTGGAGGCTCTTCTGACAGAAATCAGGAAACCATGGGAGCTTTCCAAGAATTCCCACAGGTACACACAACTCTACACAAGGGTTTTAGTTAAGTAATTTATGTTGTTTCTTCATTAGTGCAGGAATAGCAATCCCAAACACTAACATTTCCTAACAGGTCTCATAATGCTGTTGATTTGCTCCATCTGCTGGTTTAAAATTGACATTGTGTAAATACAGCAGATTACCTTCCAAGAAAAGAAGCACCACTTTCGGGCGGGGCAGGGGGGGACAACGATGATGACACCAACCCAAAACTTAAGCACAGCTTTGACAGTTTCCACCAGCTGAGAAACTGCATTTTTCTTTGTGGGAGTTTTGAGCTTTTGGCATTTCTTCTATTTTATTCATGTTCAAATGAGATGGAAATAAACGAATCACTTTGATAAATCAATATAATGGTTGTATACATTTATTCAGGTTGAAGCTGGCAGGCTGTACAACAAACTGTCTGTCCGCCCAAGCAGCATTGAAGTTATTACTGCTGTCATTGAGAAGGTATGAAACAATACTAAATAGGCACCAGCACATGAAATACCAGCGTTCTCCTA
>NW_010427136.1:1680-2530 GCF_000710305.1 Buceros rhinoceros silvestris | reverse complement strand
TGCTGTCATTGAGAAGGTATGAAAAAATACTAAATAGGCAACAGAACATGAAATAACTGCCTTCTCCTATATAGGTTCTGAGGGTTTATTTTTGGTATAGTTGTTACTGTAAATAGTTTGATCCTGCAGATGGTACATAATAGTTAATTGAGTAAATTAACAACCAAGGAAGTTTTTCCTGTGAACAATGCTGTGGAACAGGTTAGAAACAGATGGTGGTCCAGTCTGATGCTCAGCAATTTTTGATAGCTTTGGTCAGAGCTGGTAAATTTTTATGAAAGAAAAGCAATTTAGGGAGAGGTGCAGTAACTAGAAATGTAATACTACAGACTTCTCTTTTACCACTTTCATGCGAAGGGTGTTTGGAGGGCGGCCATTGGAGATCGTTGTGTTTGGGTTTTGGGTTTGGGTGTTGGTTTGGTGGGGTTTTTTTGAGATACTGAGAGAAACATCCTCAATGCTTCAGAAGGGATTACAAAAGTCTCTTGCTACTGCTTTAGCAACACTTCAGCCACGTCAGCCTAAACTGCATACAATGATGCTATTTCCAGAGGTGCAGATTCAGCGGAGCATCTACCTGTAATAGAAGAACTGGAATCAAAAGTAATAGAAAATGGAGACATGGGTTGTCTTATGTTATCTCTGTATTAACTTTAAATAGAATTCAGCAAAAAAGTTTAATTTAGTATTTCCAAACACAACAGCTGATAATGCAGTTGTTTCTTTGTAAATTAAACAATTTATAGTCTAATACCATTCATCTACTGAAAGGCTTCAGCTGGCTTATAGGAGAAAATGTAAATAGCTATCAAAATTTGAGTTTATAAATTGATCCATGGGAGGTTTCCCT
>NW_010427136.1:0-1567 GCF_000710305.1 Buceros rhinoceros silvestris | reverse complement strand
AGGGTGAAACACAGTGTTCCTTCTCTGTAGAAGGATTTTCTTCTTTTTTACACTTAAAGATTTTTTAAATAATTTCAAAGAGTGGTTAAAACTGTGATTATCTGTTTTCTAGGCTGTAAGAACCAGCATATATGGTCGTCCAGGTTCCTGCTATATTGACATACCTGGGGATTTTGTGAATCTTCAGGTGAATAAGAGCTCTGTCAAGTGCGTAAAGATTATATTCGTTATTTTTCAAGTCACTGAATAAAATAAATTCTAGTTTTAAGTTACTTTTGTATTTTCTTTTCTTAAAGCAAGAAAAAAATAAACGAGCAATAGATTAAACAATTTGCCACAAGATTGAAATGATATTAAAATCCACCCTCTGAATGTAACATTTGATCATAACGTGATATAGATTATGGTTTGTAATGAAACATGCAAAGAGAAATGAATTAATATGATGGCAATACAGTAAAGTCACTTTGTAAATCTCTGAAAAAACAGTACCTATAACATTAAAGAAACAGGCAGGAAAATCTTCAAAGCCTGTTTTAGAAAATGTTCTGATAAATGCTGTGAGTAATGTAAAACTGCAGTTTTATATGAAACAATAGGTGTTAACTTTCAAATTTCTTGTTTTGAGTTTTTTTTAAGAGCCTCCTTTGTTTTGCTTGATTTCTAGGTATGCAGAATGCTGCCTGCCACCTCCCATCAGCACAGCTGAATGCTCCACTGTATCCGAAGCAGCGACTATCATTGCTCGTTCCAAACAGCCTCTGCTAATCATTGGCAAAGGTAACATGCTTTGTGCTTTGAACTGTCCAAGTTTGGGACAAGAACAATGACCAGTGATTTCTCTTTCCTCTAAGTGTTAGCCACTTCTCACTCTTTATTAAAACAAACAAAACGAAAACAAACTCACAAACAATCTTCTTTGAAATTTCATGTTAAAATCTGCTCCATTTTGTAACTGTTGTCTTTTTAATCTAGTTTAAATACTGGTTTAAGTAGAGTAAAAAAAAATCAGATAACAGTTTTCTTAAGCCTAGAACCCATCCCAAGGGATCACTTCCAAAATTCCAAAAATGTCTTTTAGAATACAAGAATTATAGTCTCCTTCTGATGCTCTGACATATATCTAGTAAGAATCAGAATAACCAAAGGTCATTGTCATTTTTCTGTTTGGGCTTATTGAAAGTCCCAGTGTACCTGTGTGGAGACATGAAGCAACACAGCAGGTGTTGCTGTTGCTGTTTTACAGGCTTTCCATTGTGCTCTGCCAATGTATTTCATTCCTGAAATAGAGCTGTCCATAAAGATAGAGGATAATTATTCTCTGTGCTGGTTCGCTTACTTGGTCCCTCCGTGTGTGGAATGTTAGTCACTGCAGTGGCATTTCTATTGAAGATACACGTTTGTTAGAAACAGAATTGAAATAATCAACGTGTTTCACCCAGGCTGCTTTCCTGCAGGTATGGGAATGATCTGTATCTCAGAGAGTGGTTCTGTGTTTAATCAGGGAGTGAAAAGATCAAGATGAGATGGATCTTATCATTCATAGAATCATAGAATCATCTGGTTG
>NW_010427135.1:0-10081 GCF_000710305.1 Buceros rhinoceros silvestris | reverse complement strand
GTGGAGACCCGCTGCTCCCCAGCAGTAGGGGGCTTGTTTTCACGCGGGCAGGTGAGATGTGAGGGGGCTCGGCCGTTTCCCTCCAAGCTCTTCCTCCTCAGTCGGCCGGCGTTAATGGAGGGCCCAGGGCAGGCACACGCACACACCGCGGTGCTCCGGCGCTTGTCTGAAACTTCTCCAAACGCTTGGTCCACGACGTCGCCCGTTTTGCCGCCCGCTCGTCGAGGAGGGGCGGTGCGCGGTGGAGAGAGGGAGAGGGGAAAGCTGAGCAAAATAAATCCCACACTCATCCTCTGTTGCTCCAACTCTTGTCAAAAGCTGGTGGGAGTTTGCAGGCGAGACCCAGCTCCTGCAGATGCGAAGGCATTTCAGTTTGTGCCCTGCGAAGGGGCTGGTGCTGCCGCAAGGAAAGCGGGGGTGGGTAATCTGTGAGTAAAATTGTTGTCCTCTTCTCGTGCGACCATGCAGTTTTTAACTGTGGTGCAAGGATGAGGAGTGATTTGGGTCAGAGGAAGTAACTTTCTGCTCGGTGGCGGGATGCTGTAGGATTTGTGCACGTGTGCCTTGCTGCTTGGTCTGCAGCTTTCTCAGGTCCTCTGGATGGTGACCATAAATAGAAAATGTGTTGGGTAGAAAGTGGGATGCTGAATTTGTAGCCATGTCTGAACGAGACTTTTTAAAGTGCTCTGAAGATATTAATATTTACTTTGAAAAATGACTTATTTTAACCAATACCTATGGCTGGCAAAAGGTATTTAGTTAAAATCATGTATCTTTGGACACTTCCACAATTAATTCTGGTACCCCAAGTGGTATTTCACTGGCATTGTGGGAAAGGCAGTTCAGGTCTATTAAAGGGGGGGTTTGTCCTTGTTTGTTTTAAAGAAACTCTCTTGACCTCTTCTGCAGCATTATGTGAGTGAGATAACAGGATTCCACGCACACCCTCTGTGCCTGTGTGTAATTCCTGTCATGTCTTATATTGCTTGTTTTTCTTGGTGCCCAGTTCTCTTAATTTGCGCATCACGACTGTGGTGACTTTTTTGATACGTTCATTTGCAATCTGCCATTGAAGTTTCTTCTCCCATGGGCTGAAAAACTACCGTGGAAAATATTAGAAGAACGTGGGTGTTTTGTAAGTAGGATTTTATCTTAGTTTTCTTTTCTTCTGAAACTAAACTGCCTCAGTGTGCATATGTTTAGAGGAGGGTTCTTGCATATCTATGCATATATACATACCTGCTGACACTTTTATTTAATGAGTTGGATATTGAGGTTTATGGCTTGGGGAAGGATTTCAGCAGAAACACATCATGGGTTTGCAGTGAAGATTTTTCTGTTTATTTAAGCAACCTTAGTTATTGAAGGTGAAGTAGCTTCCCATGCTAATAGGAGTCATCTTGGGATCTTCTGAAGTAAATAGAACAATCAGGGAGAGCTGTGAGCTCCCTGCTGGGTGCATGATATTCTCTGACAGGAAATAAATGGAGGTTTGTTATATATACTTTTCTTAACCCTCCCCTCTAGATACAATTACAGGAACTCATCCTGCATGTACGACGCAGAAAAGGTCCCAGCAGGTGTTTGCTGCGAGGGCTCCAGTCGGATACAGTGCAATCCTCCCTGCTGGTGTAGTTCCTGTTGGGGAGAATGAGGCGGGTTCATCTGAAGGGTGCGCAAGGGTCCTGTGCAGATATGAAAGGCAAGCTCAGTTTTCTCCCTCTCTACACATGCACACCCACAGGACCTTTCTGGGAGAGATATCCCAGTACAAGTGGCTGAATCCCCACACATGTCTTCTCTGCTTGGCACAAAGAAGAAGTATTACAAGTGAGCGTATGTGCTACAAACTGGTGTGTAAGTCTTAAGGGTACTCTGTATCCCTACAGTCTGGAAAATACAGCTTTTCTGTACCTCATTCCTGACATGATATATAAGCACAGAGTGAGATGTTCTTGTGATTGCCAAGCGAAACCCAGTGTCTGGTGTTTGTAGAGGTCTTTCCAGCCCTTTGTGAGACTCCTGGCTTGGAGTTTTGCACTGTCGAAGGACAGATGAATCATTGCCCAGTCCCCCTCACTTCCTGAAATCCTGCTCTGTCCTCAAAACTAACAGCAGACAGCTCCCTCTAAGTCTTCAGTACCAAAGTGGCAGCCCTGCAGTGCTTTCAGGATGCTGGTACAGCTCCTTCCACCTGACTAGGGCCAACGCAGTCAGCCTTTTGGGAGCCAGCTGGAGCCTCCTGCTGAGCAAGGAGCATTGCAAGTGGGGCCATGAAGTGAGCAGCCTGCTTTGTCCCCATCCTTCTCAGTCATGCAGAGGGGAAACTTCCTTTCCTTATTTAAGAAAACCTAATTTGTTTAGGGCAGACACAAATTTTTGTAGTTTCTTGTCACTGTGTCACTGAATGACCACACTTGATGAAAACACCACCAAATCTACC
Source organism: Buceros rhinoceros silvestris (assembly GCF_000710305.1). Lineage (NCBI taxonomy): Eukaryota > Metazoa > Chordata > Aves > Bucerotiformes > Bucerotidae > Buceros > Buceros rhinoceros. The sequence continues at coordinate 7,638 of NW_010427135.1, read as the reverse complement.
TGCCAGTGCTTCCCAGCCTCTTCCTGAATTGCATGTCCTCAGGAGCACAGAGACCTCGCAGTCTGATAAATTACACAGCAGAAAAAAGAACTATTACTTCTTTTACACATGCTGTGGGAGGGAAGATGGGTGATGGGACAGGGAAGACACTCTTCAGGTGGAAGCATGGGTTTGGATGTGGAGGTGTTTGGGCTATGTGAGCTTAAAACATTGTCCTCCACAGCCCAGTGCCCTCGTTTTCCCATGGAGAAAACAGGGCTAAACCGTATGCTGTCAGGGTGAGTGCTGTGGTAGGGCAGATGTTGCCATCCATGTTCACTCTTGCCAGCCAACCATCATCCACCGCTGTATCCCTCAGAGCAAAGCTCAGGTACATCAAAGAAGACCCACTCTACCATGCTGAGCCTCCCCAGGACTGCCACAGGGCTGGAGAGGCACCTCTACACCTCCAAAATCACTTGCTTTTCCCAGGCAAAGAAGGCTGCCTCCCAAAACCCCCTTAGTGTGCTTTATGGAAGCAGCGGCAGGGAAGAGTGCATTGGGGACCACATTGGTTGTTTTAGCCCAAATTGGCCTGTGGGTGGATTTTCAGAAATCCTGGGCTCAGTTAATCTCAGTTTAGTCACTCAGCCTGCAAGAAATTACGGCAGCGGTAGGCCAGCGTAACTCCAGGTTAACAAAAGTTTCTTTGGCAGCAAATAATGGTGAACTGTTCATCTTAATGCCTGATGCCGAGTGCCTCAGAGGTACGATGCACGAGTCCCCTTAATGTGCAGAGATGACTGCAAATCTCCTGGTTTAAATCATTATCTCCTGGGCTAAAAACTTTGCAGTGTGAAGTCTACAGTTAGGATGGGGTATCCCACAAGGAAAAAACCCTCTTGCAAAATCTTTGGAGACTTCCTTTTTCTGGTTAAACTGAAAACGTCTTGAGGGAAAGATCTGCTGCTATGTGTTTTGGTGCTCCTGTGGACAGTCTTGGTTTAAGAGGTTGTTACGTATTCCAGTTCCTAGGTGACAAGAGCAATTTAAGGCAAATGGTAACTAAATGAGTTGCTAGTCCTCCAGTAGAACGGGGGTGACTATCGTCCTCCAGTTTTCTAAACGCACTTTGGATGATTGTTCAACAGGTGTCTTCTTTTTTATTTCCTGATATTTGGTTTAGTTCCTCTGAGTCACAAATAATGGGACATTGTTTCTGGTGCTTTATTGGATGAACATAGTGCTTGAAGCTGGTTTTCTGGAAGGAATTCTTGCAGGATGGGAAGGTTTCAAAATTTGCTTCATATGTGTATTTGCACATAAGAGTTTTCTAAAATGTACTCTCCGCAGGAGCATGGGCTCCAGCAACATAACAGTATGAGCATCTATGGAAAGCTAAGACAAAAGGAGCATGGATGCAGTGGAAGCAAGTTGGCTGAAGAGCTCAGGAAAGTATTTGTTGCAGGGTAAAGAAATGCTCAATGCTCACACAGTCCCAAAGCTGCTGCAGGCAGTGCAGGGCTTTCTACATAAAAAGGGAACGACAGAGCCCTGCCCTGAGGGTGCTGCATGTTCCTTTTATTAAAATGGCCTCTCTTTTTCTCTGCAGAAGTACAAATGGGATGGGAGGCTCAGCTGTGCCTGATGGGGCTGTTAGCAGAGCACCTGGCACAACGCAGATAGGGTGCCTGAGAGGGGCTCTCAAGGGCTGCCCTTGTGTGTTGCAGGAGCTCTTGACTAAGAGGCAGTGCCAATTTATTTTGGCTCTGGTGGGATTGATGGAGGGAAATGTGCTTCAGGGAGCGTGTGGGACGTGCTTGAGCTTCTTTGCCCTCCTCATGGGCAGTGTGCCAGGAGAGAGGTGAGAGCCAAACTTTACCCTTGCTTTATACTCAGCTGCTCTGGAGAGGCTGCTGCCCCATGGCCAAAATCCTTCCCTGAGCTCCCCTTAGACATGAGGGTGGTGACTGCACCTTGTGCCGGTGCAGTGTGTCAGAGGCTTGCTGGTCAAAGTCCAAACCACACCACAGTGTGTTGCCCCTATGAAAACCCACTGTTGTCGAGTTCACAGAGGTTTTGGGCTGTGGTGTCTCTATGTATGTCTGTGAAAGCCAGATGGTGTTTTGGAAACCAGTCATTTTTCATTAACTTCTGTGCCCAGCATAGTCAGTCAGTCTTTCACCCCAAGCTCTGTTGCGGCAATGCTGTTTTGGCTCTCCAGGGTCCCCTCTGGCAAAGAGATGAGCCAGCAGGTCATACTCTTGTGCCTAGCCGCAGTCCTGGGGCACTGCCAAGTGCAAGGATGTGTTCACTGGTTGCAGTGTCAGTGAGTCTGAACAAGCTTGTCTGTCTAAAGCCTGCACGTTGGGCCCTTCAGCTGTTCTTTAAATCATGAGTGGAGAGGAAAAGCTTGTAAATATCCCTGTCAGAACTGTGGCATCAGCTTTCAAATACCAAAATGAGGTTTCTTTTTATTTCTTCTAACTAGCAAAAGGATAAGTTAGGCTGAGCTCTGTGATTCAATGTGTTGAGATTAGTGTGGTTAAGAAAGCTTGTGGTGATAAATACTTACTGAGGTAGTCTTTGAGAAATAAACCACAAATGTGGATACACTGGCCTAGTATATTTCACTTATATGCAAAACGCAACTTTCTCTGAGAATGTTACTGTAATTCATCTTGGTACTTTTAGGTAGAGCAGCTGCCTGACTTAGTGATGCAAGTGCTTTAGAGTGCAAGCCTGGGATATGAGGAGAGCTGTGTTTGTTTCTCTTCTACACCACAGGTTTTTTCCCAGGTTGGGACAGGTTTCTGGTTGCCTCAGCTCTTTTCTTGCAAAACCCAAGGTGGCACTTCCCTGCCTCCTTGTGGTTTTGAGGAGATCGAGAGACACCATAGGTTTGCTGGCCCTTGAAAACACAGTTGGTTTCAGCAGAGAGCCTCCTGCAGCACTGGCAGCCCAGTGCAAGGTTCCTGCAGTTGCCTCGAGGGATGTTCCCTGTTGCATGCTAGGTGGAGGTGGGCTCCATAAGGGTTGTGTGATGCCTTTGGTTTGGAGGGTGGGCTGAGAGTGCGGCTGTAGAGAAGCCCTTCTCTGAGCGTGACCCTTGGGGAGTCTAGCATAGGTAGTAGCACTGCAGCTGCAGCGATTTTACGGCTCCAGCCAGTGGTGGTACAGAGAGACCATTGTAATCCTATGTACTGTACAGTGTACATCTCAACAGGCAAAGTGGCTTCTGGGTTGTTTTTTTCTTTTTCCCCTCCTCCTCTCCATCCCTTCACGTCTAGCTTTATGAAGTTCCTCCCCTTAAATTGCAAATTTGGCCTTATCTTCAAAGAAGTCCTTTGGTGCCAAGCTTTTAAAGGTAGGGAGGAGGCGAGAGCAAAAACATCAAATCCATTAAGAGCCCTGTTGCCAGAGAAAATGTTTTTTAAAACGAAATCTGAAACCTTAGTGTTTGAGATCCAAAGCCGAGATTGAATATAAGTGTAGGCCTTGTCCCTGGGGAGTCACAGTGCTAGGAATACATTGGCAGAGACCACGGAGTGAGGGTTCTTGTGCATGCACACACACAAATAGACAATTATTTGGAAGCCAGTAGTATTCTGGATGCTGAATAATAATTTACTTCATCTAGTAACTTCTGTCGCAAGTTGCTCCCTGAGCGGTAGCTATCATGGAGAGCGTTCTTGTCGCTCCAGCCCTCCGCTGGATTGCAGTCACCTCTGGGGCAGGAAGGTGGTGCTTGCTTGCACGTTCCTTGGCCGTGGGTGGTATAAAGGACTATCTGGCCCTACTTCTTTAGAGTCTACTGCTGTCAGTGAGAGATTCCTTTGGGCCTTCTGAATGGTAATGGGATTTTTATTTTTTTTTCCCCTAGAAGAAAGCTGCTTGTTTAACAAACCCAAGCAATGTCAGATTGAAGGAGTGGATTTGAGTCCCAGTGTCAAGAGATATTTTCAAAAACTCTTGGGTAGTCTTTATTGGTGTAGCGGAGAGTCAGTGAGACTTGTGCGTTGAGAGACCAAACAGCTCTCCCCTCGCTTTTAAGTACAAGGTCATGCTTAGTGGGGTTGTGGCACAGTTCCACTGTCACCACTATAACAGTTGCCCAAATTAGTCCCGACCACGTACTCCTGCATGGAAATGGACTCTCTGTTTTGAATGTGGCTATCAGGCACATCTGGGCTTGCAAGCAGTTCAAGTGCAGCTTCTAAGCCAGAGCCATCTGGGCAGAAGGAGCACAAGATTGCCCAATTATCCAGCCATAATGGAGTCTGAATCCCATGTGGAGCACCCCATCACTGGCTCTTTCTGGGTTCTTGTGGCATGGCCTCCTCCTCCCTGGCAGGAGGAGGGCTTGACATCTAGCTTTTGAGTCCCTGTAGGGACTTCTCTACCCCACCAGCCAAGCAGGGTATCTGGCTTGTAGCTGTCAGCCACCTCTGAAGCTGGAAGCTTGTAGGGTGAGACAGGGCTGTGAGAGAAGCTGGAGCACAGAGAGCTCCTCAAAGAGGCATGCCAGCTGCTCTGGATGTGTCCTTCGTCACTATTTCATCACTCTGATGTTGTTCTTAGGGTGTCTGGGCCTGACCGAAAGGGGAAAGGTCTTTGCTTCCCAGCAGGTAAAGAGCAGAGCTCCTGGTTGTATGCGAGCTTGTGCCTGAGCACTACCATAATGCTGTAGAGAAAGAGTCCAGGGCAGCACAAGAGCTAGTTGCTTTTGAGGACCTTGCTGGTCTGGGTGGCTGAGCTGTCATGAATATTGCAAGAGTAGTTTAGCACATTGGCACCCCAGCTCCAGGCCCTGCCAGAGATGGCTGTCCAGACAGCAGAGAGAGAGAAGGTCTTAGAATCATGGTCATGAGCTATGCTCGGTGAACATGCAGCCATTACCTGAATGATGGATGCTGAGGAAGGGAGGTCAGTACCAACGTATGGAGCTGTTGGAGCCTGAGTGTGTTTGCTGACTCTACTCTCCTGTTGTCAGGGATGTGAGCAGCCAGCCTGGGGAAGTATTAGGGAAGAGCAGTATGGTTTACGTGGCTACAGCAAGACAAGCCAACCCCGTATCTCATAGGACAAGCCCCAGTCTGCTAGTGAGAGCTGGCTGTACTTGCCTGGTATGCAAATATGCAATACAAGCTGTAGGATCCTGCTGATTGCATCATGAAGCCTGCTGTCTTTTTACATCTATTTACATCATGTAGCATGTTAGGCATGAACTTGCTTGCTAAATGTACAGTTGTCCAGTTTTCCTCACGATTGCCTGGACTGCAGATTTGGGAAGGAGGGAAAACCAGCATGAAGAGAACGTCATCAAGAGTAAAGTGACAAGCTATGTTCATCATTGATGCCTGACCTGCACTCACTCTACCCTATAATCTGTCTCCCCTGGGGTAGCTTTGGACATACCTAACCTCTGAGCCACTTCAAAGAACCACCTTTTAAAAAGTTTCCCAAACTAGTGACCAAGCAAACAAGCAAAAATTTCAACGGCCACAAAAATGTGAGCATAACCCAGATTTTGCATAGCTCCAGCATTGGAGATACGTAGAGGTTTCTTAACATTGACTCTCTGGCTAAAGGGCTGAGAAAGGCAGGCCATGCCATCTTCCCCCATCACTGTATTCCAAAACCTAAATTATTGTTTGCATTACAGTTGTGTCTACAATTTTTTACCAAGGCTGGTACCTGGCTGTGTTAGATAACATGCTAACTTGTAGTGGGACACAGTTCCTTCACCCCCATTCAAAACAGCAAGACAAATGCAAAACAGGAGGTAAAAACAGAGCATGAAAAAGGACACGTGTGCCTTGGAATGACTCAGCAGGTCAGGACTGGAGCTTAGTACAGACCTTGTGTTAACTGATACACAGTCCTGTGCTTCATCCTCTGCCATGCCCTGCTCTTCACAACAGAAGGTCAAAATCGAGGATTACTAGGGCTTGTCTGGGAGATGTCTACCTTGAAGCTGAGAGTTACCTGTAGCAGAGTCTCATCTTCCTTAGCCTTCAGCTCACATCAGGCAATAAAGAGTAATGTGGTTTCATGTGCTCCAGTAAGTGGTTGCCTAAATGAGTCACTTGGTGCTGCAGGGTGTTGCTGGTAGCATTTTGCTGCTGTGGCATGCCCTGCATGGGGGTGGGTAGCTGGTCTCAAGCTGAAACTCTTGCCTGTCTTCAGAAAGCACAAATGAGCAGGAGCTCTGTTGGGGTGCTCGGGAAGTGGCAGGTAGAAAGCAAGAGTATGTGGCTGAAGGGGAAGGAAAGGAGCCAGTTATGACTTTAATTCTCTCCTGTCAGCCAGTTTTCAATTGCAGCATTGTGCTTTGAAAGATAGCTGGGAGAGCAGAGAGCCACTGTAGTAGTGTTTTGCTTGCAGCATGCGATCTCAAGTAAAACAATCTCGTCACATATATATTGTGTGCCTTCTTTCTCGGAGGGTCTGGGACTGTGCTTCTCCTGCTCTGGAGGCACTGGCTTTCAGTGAACAAGTCAAGGATAAACAGATGCTGCTAAGGCCAAGTCTGTGGCTTGTATTGTGGCCAAGGTGCAAGACGAGATGCTGCTCACCTTTCCATGGTCAGGTGCCTTATGCTGTAGAGAGGTGCAGGAAGAGGGATAAGGAACAGCAGGGTTACAAAGAGCTATTCTGCCTGAGAGCTGAAGGCCTTGTTGATCTTGTAGGTGAGAACACACAGGGGTACCTGAAAGCTAACCCAAGCCTTGCAGGCACAGGTAGCCCAGGAGGTAGCAGTTGTGTGGACAACAATGGCAGGACATAAACAAAACTTGGCTTGATGAAGTCACGGGGAACGATCTCTCAAGGGGGATAGGATTGCTTCAGTGAAACTGGGCAGGTTCCTTCACCCCTCCTTTCTAGCCTGACTTACAGAACTGTTTTGGGAAGCAGCTGAGCACGCATATGCATCCTCTGGCACTTGTTTGTTTGCAAAAAGCTATGGGCAAACTATCCTGGGGGGCTGCTTCTGGCCGTGTCCTGCTGCTCTCTGAATAACAGCCTGAACTGCAATCAGGGGCTTTTTGCTTGGAGGAATGCTTTGAAATGTTTTTAATGGCACTGTGTTGCCAAGTGTTCCTTGTTGCTGGATGAAGAGATGACTCCTTGCTCTGCTCTGCAGGTAAAGGAGTTTTTCTGAAGCAGGACTCCTCCATTTTGTAAGTGGGTTTAATATGCCCTCTGCAAGCTAAATAATTTAATTACAGATGAGATCTTAGATGAGGTGTTTGAGTTCTTAGAGTTTCTGCCTGACTCAGTCATTGCCTTGGGAGTGGAAGAGTGGTGGGAGATGCCAGACAGCTGCACAGTTGAGGCTTTTTCATCTCTGTTGGTCCCAGGTCATTCCTTGTGCATCAAAGACTGCAAGGAGGCACCAGTGTAGCTGTTGTCTTCATTTCTGTCCAGCTGAATTAGGCAGAGTGTGGTATGGAGAAGACGTCAAAAAATGTGTTTGTGCTGCCCATCCGTCCTTGTGCTTAGGGAAAATATTCTCTTCCCCTCTTCCAGCATGCACATCTCTCTCAGTTTTGCTGGGGAGGCTTTTTTTTTTATTATTTATATATTTTTTTTATTATTTAAATATTATTTATTCTAGATCCTGCAGTGGGGAGAAAGAATGGGATGTTGCAGCTG
>NW_010427134.1:7287-8356 GCF_000710305.1 Buceros rhinoceros silvestris | reverse complement strand
ATACCGTGTACAGAAAATATTAATATATAAAATATTATATATGAACTTTCCAGCTCAAAAAGGCTAATAGTTTTAAGTGGTTCAGAGAAGGAAAAGAATTATGAGGGTATTGAAAAGATTAATGTTGATATCTATGAATAGTAAATTATTTTCAGAAGGTAGATGGAAAGATTCTGTTCTAACACAAAATAGAACTCAATTCAATGTTTATTTTCAAAAGTCTTAAATATTTTAACATTATGCAAAATAAACCATGAAAACAATTGTCCAAGCATGCCCTGAAGATTGAGAATATAGCAATCTTCAAAAAGAGGTATCAAAAATATCAGATTTTGTGGAAGTTATCAAACTTCATGTAAATTAAACCTCTTAGTTCATGGTTCAAACCACAACCTAATTGCAGCCAATTAGAAAAATATCTAATCATAGGGTAATCATAGGGTAATCATAGGGTATTTTCAGTGAGGCTATTACAACCTCTTTGATGCTGAAGCTGCTGGCCTTTGATGGAAGAAGAACATATCACTAAACAAACTTTACATCTTCTCCAGACTGGCTAGCAATTGAACCCTAATCATGATTCAAGAATTTTTACCTGTCTAAAGTAAATCAACAAATTTCATTACCCACCTTTTTAAGAAATCAAAATCTTCCATGGGAAGCTGAACTACACTGGGAGCTGAACTCAGGCTTCTGAGCTAAGTCTTCTAAGTTAAACACACAAATGGGGGGAGAAAAAGTTTAATTTTTAAAAGATATACACGCCTGGATTTACAGAACAGCTGAAGCGACCTCATTTTTCTGAAATCCTTCTAACCGACTTTTTACATATTGGTAAATGGCTCCAGATCACTGTTAGGAAACTTAGTGACAGGAATTCTGGCTAGGCCGTCATTATGTAAGTTAGATTTTTCATTATATACATACATACCCGTAGCAAAGAGGATTCGTCATCATTTTCATTAGAACACAAACACAGTATGTAGTTTACAGATCTTGATTTTTTTTAATTGCAACTAGTTTTTCCTTTTGGAAATTAATGACGATCAGACAGCAAATACACATCCTG
>NW_010427134.1:0-7193 GCF_000710305.1 Buceros rhinoceros silvestris | reverse complement strand
CCTGCTGAAATTTTTGTACCTTGAAGATAGGTTGTCAAAGCTGCTGGTGTGTTTTCAGGTGGAAATATTTGTGTATTTTTACAGAATTCACAGAGAAGGCAGCAGTTCTAATAGTCTCGATTTTCCTGTTAATTCTCCTGTCAATTTTCCTGTTAATGGCACATTGCACTCTCCACACTTAACGGATAGAATAGACAGCTTTTGCTAGTTGAAAATTAAGTATCCGTATCACAACACCTGGTTGAAATAGGTTGACATGGTTCAGATAATTTTTGCTCTCAACAATTAAAATTGTGACATTGTTCTCAAGTAGAAGAATGATAAAACAACTCAGATCAGATATTAAACACTTAGCACAGGAGCAGAGCAGGGAGTCTTTAGGAGAGAGGAATCTCTTTAGTCCTCTCTGACTGAAGAAGACAGTGGGGAACAAAGCGTACCTATTTTTTACTGGAACTGATCCCGTCTTTTTCAAAGAAAAAGCATAGTAATGGGAAAAGGAGAACTGCTTAACTACTTTGGACAAAGAAAATAGTGCTACAGGAGAGAAAGTGGCTTTTTCCTGAATCTTGTCCTCCCACAGATACGACAGACTAAAATCCTCCTTATTTCTTGAATCATTGTAAGCACAAACCACTATGCCAGATTCAGTAGCTAAAGTGCTTTTGACTGCAGTTGCAATATTTTGTGTAATTAAAGGGCAATGTGCACAAATAAACTAAATGTTTCTCAGAAGGTGTTAGGGTGAGCAAATCTATTTATCTTCTACCAAACAAGGTTTGAATGCATGCGCAAAGCTAAAACGTCTTTGTAAAATTGCTTCTGGAAAAGGAAGTGTTAATACCATTTAGAACCCAAAATCCCAGATTTAAAGTACAAAAGTTAACATGTGTCACAAATAACGTGAAGTGTAATCTCACAGAATTCACTTATCAGCCCAGAAGCCAACAGTGAAGAACATCAGCAGGGTAGGAACACAGACATACAGAGTCTGACCAAAGATCTTGTTTATTACGGTGCCAAGAGCAGATGCTTGTAGAAGAATGTAGGGTAAAAATATAGAGTGGTACATTTTTCAGAGTAACTTCCCATCTTCTTCAAGAACTTCTGGAAAAGATTGCAAATTTTTTTGACTGGCAGTTGGAAATCTGGTGTTCAAAGTACAAATAACCAAGTGAAAAAAACCCCACAACTATATGTGGCAATAGGAGATTCCAGGTAATAATTTGCATTCAGGAAAGAGATCTTTGGAACTATAGGTAGGTACCTGAATGCCATTACAACACTCCTGTCGAAAGGGTCAAAACGTAAAGTAAATGTTACAAGCTATCAGGAAAAGAAGAGAAAACAACAACAGCAAACTATATAAAAGTTTATATATGCTACATTATGAATAAATGCACCAGGATCTTCATCTGTTCAGACAGGGCAGGTGGTCAACATCAGAAATATGCCCACGTTTAGGGAACTATCACAGGCACCATACATCACCTGACATTGGGTGAGTAAGCCAAGGACACAGTAAAATGCAAAGAACATAAAACGATATCTCATTAAAACCCGTTCAACCTGTCCACTTCTGCCTGGGCAAGGGTGGTCTTTTGTGAAATTGCTGGGCGTGAGGACTCTCGGATACTCTGAATGTCAGTGACAGCCGAAATGGTTAAGCTAGAATAACACTTGGTCTGATCCTTACCATCCCTTCTCACGTTATACATACAGAGGAAAAGATTCTTTCTGTATTTGCTCAGCTCTAGAATCAGAACAATAAATCTTATTCTGTCCTTAATAAATTTTACAGATTAACAAGGACTTCTACATATGGTAATAGCTTACAAGGGGTGGTGTCATTTAAGCTGTAGTTTGCAGACAATAAAATCTGGTATTCAAAATTTGAGTGGGTATACACTTGGCAGACTATGGATGTAAAAACAACAGTCAAAAAAATACCTCAACATCACAAATGGGCTGTCTCAAAGCTTATGGTGGAGCATGGTGCAAGCGTTTAACATCACAGAGACCTTAGAAGCCTGATAAACCTACATGGCATAAGAACAGTTAATAACTTCAGGTCTAGGAAGCACCATTTTACAGAGCTAACATGACCTGCCACTCAGCAAGGCCTCTTGCCATTCTGATAGGACTATATTGCTTACTTTTCCAGAGCAATCATGGTTTCTCCCAGCTGAGGCAACTCTGCACCTCACTCTTGTGCACAGCATAAGCAAACTTTAGAGACAGTCAACCATGTATTTTTTATCCACTTAGATCCAATCCTCTGCAACCAGACATACCATATTCTTCATGGATTTCCAAAAGAAAGAAGTTAAATCTCTGCAAGTGTACATGCCATTCTCCTGAAGTGGAAAGGGTGAAACTTAATGGATTTCTGATATCCATAAAGCAGATGGAGTCAGAGCAAGAACATGCTGAATCGCTTGAAAAACAAATGTCTAAAAATAGGGCAGAATGTGCTGCTGAAAGTACTGCACGCTCTTTGGCTATGACTTGTTTTTCTCTAACATTATCAACCCTCTTCCAGTGTCTTTTATGCATTCATTGCTCCTTTGCCTTGGCACTCTTGTTAAAAAGTGTAATCATGTGGGCTGTACATTTGAGTCTTTACTGCCATCAATAATTGCCATCATGGTGCTTTCATGTTAAAACTGATTCCATAAGACTTTTGCTTTACACAGAAGCGAAGATGTAAGTAAAGATAATAGAAACATTTTCTAATATTAGTGTGAATATTGTAGAAAGAGATAACCTGATTAAAAGATAGGCTTTTGTGTAAATACTGGGTGAAATCAGGTTTTGTATCTGCAGTAAAGCAAGTGACAAGCAAAGAAATCTCTTTTCAAAGCATGTTTCTTCCTATATCACTCTGACAGCATTTTAAATCATCCTCCTGCTGAGGGTATATATATTGTGCTCCTTATTAGCAACACTGCAAAATTTGGGTTATCAAACATGTCCTTGAATAAATCAGATGAGGCTTTCATACATAACTAGGAAGAGATAGAATCTAGGAGAGTCTGACATTTCAAATCTTATTTAAATTGCAGAGAATATATTCCCTCCTACCCATGCTCAAAAGAAACCTTACACTCATCATCAGCTGGCTTCTTTGAAGATACAGTGATTGTTTTGCTTGTTGAAATACACACACAAGGTGGATGATTTATCGTTACTATTTGGGGGATCTTGTGTTAATTGATGATAGAGAGAAATATCCAGTTGGTTACTTAGGTGTTGCTGCATTTATATATATAAGTTTAGGTAAACAACAGGTATTCCTATCACTTGCGTTCTCATGAAGTTCAGTTCCATTAGTTCTTGGTTATTCTAGAAAGTTTCTCAATGCTTCCAAATGTGTTGATATAAATGATGGTGTACATAAGCTTGATGAACAGATACATGTCAACAATATTATTTTTAAATACAAGGAGAAAAATCATTGTGATTCAGTATTGCCAATCTATTTTTTTCTACTTGTGCTTTACTTATTAGAGCATGGATGAAGAAAAAAACTGCAAACCAACCATTTTCCAATGGAGTATTTGGACAGCTTGTGTAAATGTTCAAGAGGGTGAGGATCTTAGGCTACAAAATCATTATAGCTGCTTTAGAGAGAAAAAAAGGGAGTGTCTTATTTGCATCCTGAAATACTCCACAGAAGGAGCATCAGCTAGGCACCATCTGTTTTAGAATTTGGAGATAAATGCAGTCTGGAAATTGAAAAACTATGCATTTGAGAAACTTTTTTTTTGTAAGGAATAAGTAAAGCAAACAGTTACAAGATAACTTGCTGTTGTGCATATGTTTTCTATGAGCAAGAGATTTACATAATCACCAAAGTGCCTGTGTGTGGATTTAGCAACTTATCTGTGACAGCTAAATCTAGAACTCAATGTGATAAAGGTCACAGGTGTCAAAACCGAGTGTAGATTATTTCTGTGTAGAAGTACTGATCTTTTAAGCCACTGACTGGGTATCAAGACTTACACTTACAGACTTTGATAGATTCTCCATTGTGTGGGAGCATGAGCTAATTTAGAAGGACAGATCTCTAGACAAAATGAAATGTCACAGTTCTTCTGCCCTCTGGTTCTCTGAGTTGACTATAAATGTCAGGTTCCAGAGGCTCAAAAACTGTGTACACACAAAGATCATTCAGGATTGTTGTTTTGGTTTGGTTTTGTTTTGTTTTTTAATAAACGTAGTGATGTTAGAAAGACATTTCTCTACAAATATTAAAATTCTTTAATGAAGACATAATCTTTAACTCCACTTACATTATAACAATAAGCTTATTGGCAAATACATGCATATGAAGTAATGGTTTTAAAGACTCTCACCATCTGGTTGCAAATGTTTTAAAACAAATAGATTGTGTCTGAGGAGGCTGTAAGAGACGGAAATGAATAATACAATTTTTTTTGTGTCATTTCTGTGCAATTAGTCTATGACAGAGTGTTCTTACATACAGACTTTCCCACTTCAATATTGAAGAAATTAGTTCATTGGTGTATGCAACTTTTCTATAGGAGCCGTTACCCCAGAATACTTGTATCCTATCTATGAGAAATTTATTCTTAATTATTGGTAGTGGGTTCTAATAATTCAGGGGGAAAGTTGTGGTTTTGTTGCAGATGATGCCTGATCCAGGTCTGAAATTTCTTTGCTCTTAGTCAAATGAAATTACCTTCAATCTCTTTTTATTTTTTTGTGGTTTGCTGTGTCACAACTTGTCCAAGGAAGGAAAATAATGCTCTTGGTTCTTATGGCTCAACTTACGAGTTAAAAATCTCGGTTAGGTTTGGGTGAACAGGGTTCAAAAAGCGTATTATTGTGCCATCCAAATTTTCATGTGATAATTACGCTGGGAGGCTTGTTGGATAGTACCCCAAAAGAGTATCACTAAAATAAATGCCATCATAATTTGTCTCTTTTTAAAACATGACAGGAAGCTCAGCAAAGAAAAGGGCTTTTGTAATTTAAGATGAGGAATTCAGCCATTTGCCTTTCACTAAATGCTTTTGCTCTCTAGTTTATTATGCACTTTATGCAGCCAGTACTTTTCCAGAACTTGCCTGCAAAACAATTTATCCTGCTGGACAACTGTTTCCACTATGCACTTGACAAAGCCTGCATCTATACCCCTACTCTTGAAGCAGTTTTGCTGTGCAGAACAGAAGCCAAGATTCACTTGGTTATAAAGAGATGTCGTATCTCTGTCACACTGACAAAATGTTAGCCAGAAAACATTTGGCATTCAGTCCCTACTACAAGGATAATTGGTGTACTTTACATGAAACAGACTTAATAGCCAGTCCTTGACTTAAGGTTAAGAACTCCAAAAAAAAAAAAAAAAAAAAAAAAAGGATGCAGGCTATCAAGGCATGCTTGTATCAAGGCAGCTGTACGCTTTCCTGTAGGCTGCTTTCACAATGCTCAGTATAGGCAAAGTCATGTTTTGTGATCATTCGTAGCATGATTGATGATTTTTGGGTGCCACCTAACATTTCCAGAGTTTTTACAGCCTAGGGAGCTATCACTGAATTCTGAAAGTACAATGTTACAAAACCTTTAGATACAATCTTTGTTGTACCATTTATGCACCATATGAGAATACTCAGTCAGCTACGTTGGTGATGGGAAGCACACAACTGCACAATGACTCTGCAAATGTCAATGAAAATGGAGAGAGAGTAGAGAAAGAGCATGGACAAGGGAAAAGCTGCATCATGGAGGAATGGTAGAAGAAGTAATAGGTAAAAAGAGTCAGCTCCTGTTGCCACTTCAGTCCTTAAATTAACCGGTATGCATTATAATGTTTATGCATGTGTTGTAATTATCACTATTTTAGCCCTTAAACTAAGCCCTTATACGAGTCAGGTGAAAAAAACAGCAATAAACACAAAGAGATGATGTACCAACTTTTTTGTCTATCTGTCCTTCCTATATGTTTTCCCAAGAGGGTCTTTTCGTTGTAGATTACATTCTTCTGAAAATGGTGCCTCTGTGTGTAGAGTATTTTATACATATTAAACACTGGGGATATCAAAATAATGAGGATTAGTTTTAAAGTCACTGAAGGAGTGCTTACTAACGTAAAGTGCTTCCATGTTCGAAAAACCAATGCTGTAATTCTCCCTGTGTCAGGAATCGCTCTTTCATATTTGTGTATTAAATAGGCTTTATTAAACCACTCATCAATACTCTCATATACTTTATGTTCAACTTAAAATTTAGCAGCCTGGCATCTTTCTGGAGAGAAAGAATTTTATTTGTTTTAATGAAAAAAAAACCAACAAAGTGCTTTGATTGCGTATGACTCTTAAAAACTAACACTACACTGTCCTGCAAAGATAAAAATACGATGTTTTCCTAAATTTAGAAGTAAATTAAGAACTTAAATGAAGTGCAAGAACTTAGTGAGAATTTATTGAAGAACTTGCATTAAACAGGAATTTGTCTGGAACGTGTTAAGAAAGCTAAGCAACAAATTGAAGTTTAATTTGAAAATATGCAAAAATGTACATGTAGATTTGTAGTTTCTGAGAAGCACTGCATTTTCATTTAGTGTTTAAGGAGGACAATGATTTTTTTAAGTTGACTGGATGGCAACACTGTTTTTAAATGCAAGTATCAGCCACTTAGTGATAGTTCCGGCATGTCTGGCACAGCAATAGTATGCCAGAACCTTTTCAGCAAATACATACTTGCATGCAAAAATCAGCATCGTTTTGCTAGAATCAAAATTAATTCTTTAGGAGTTTTTTCTTTTTTTTTTTTTCTTTTTTTAGTAAGGGGTTTGGTTTTTTTTACTTCTCCAAGAAAGACCTTTTTTATGAAATTCTTTCATGTAACCACAATTCTTTCTGCAGCAGAATTTCGTAGTACTTGGTGCTTTCTATGACCAAGGGAGAGTATGGTGTTTCAAACTGTCTATATTTAGCCCATATCCAGGGCTAAACTACACTAGTTGCTCTATCACCTGGTGATCACTCCCCATCCAAGAAAGAGAAACCCCCAGGTTGTAACTGAAACTGATTTACTGAAACAGCTAAAGTAATATCAAATGTCAGTTGTTGCTTCATAGGCAAGAGTTCAACTTTTGCCTGTCAGAGCGCGAAAGGACTTTCAGTGAAACAGTTTGGCAAAGCCAATAAAAATAATACAAAGTTTAT
>NW_010427133.1:0-14051 GCF_000710305.1 Buceros rhinoceros silvestris | reverse complement strand
CCCCTCGGCTGGTCAGGGTGGCTGTAAACGCAGGCATCCGCCCTCTGCTTTCCAGGCCAAATTCCAGTCACCTTTTTTGTTTTCTTATGTAACTTTCTCAAATTACTCCAAATTTTATTCTGCTTTTTGAATTTTTCTGTTTGATGATTTGGGGTTTGAAGCTTTATTCTGGAAAGCAGAGCTGCCCCATGCTCTGACACAGGCACGTAGGGTACGGTAAAGACTCATTTTCTGCAGGTCTGGAGGCTTTGCAGTTAACAATCCTAGTCTAGACATGGAGAATTGCTGACAGGGATTCCTCATTCTGGGCTCTCTTACAGTTAACGGGATGATAGTCCCTCCGGTCGTCTTGACAAGCAAGCACGGATGCATGTAACTTTTAAAGAAGCTGACAGAATGAGTTGAGTTTTACTCGTTTTGCTGTTACCAGGTATTTTAAGCCGACAGAGTAAAGGCCTGCAAGCAACTTGTGCAGGGTGGCATGAAATAGTGAGAGCTCTGGAAAAAAAACTTGCTTGTGAAAGAGGCCTTATGTGACTGCAGCTATAAAAAGCTGTGTTCCGCAGGCGGTTTGGACAAACGGAAGGGTAACCAGTGCTCTGGGAAACACATTGTTGCAGAGGGGTTGACATAAACAATTCAAATATGTGTGGTAGGGAGTAATGGAAAAGTAGAAACAGAAGTTCCAGATGCTTATAAAGTTCTGTTACTCTTAAGCGATGCTTGCAGCTCATTTGGGTACCCCCAGCTTATTTGGGTGCCATCTAAATGCCGAGTGAGCAAGCTGATTGTTGCTCTTGTGCAGGTAACTTAATCTTGGATGTTTTGACATTTAGTGGAACATTTTACCTCTGTGTTTATTGAGGAGGCAGGAGAAGTATAAGTGACACAAATACTGAATGTTGGAAAAGCATGAATGGTTTAGAAAGCTGAGGGATCTCTTTGTTGCTCAGAAGAGCGACAGTTGTGTTGTATCCTCCTGCACGGAGGTATTTTCATCAAGTGTGGGAGGAGATGCTGACACAATAAAACTGCTTTTTCTCTTTAAGGGACAGCTGAGGCACTTGTTCTGAACAGAGACAAAGCAGCTTGATATCCGAATGAGGCAATGCTGATCTAATGAATGTTTTATTGTGTGATGACAGTGAAAGTGGGTAGTTTGAGTTGTGCTGTTGGAGTATTCCAGACTACTGCTGCTTTGCTCTAGCAAGTACTTACCCTGTTCCTTAGGTTATTCCAAGTTATATAATTACTTCACAGAAGTGGTGTGGAAGCCTAATTACACGTTTTAGAAAGCAGTCCGTGATCTTCTGGTGAATGGGTGGGTGACTTTTTCCCTTCCTGTAGTGTGAGGACAGCATGTGCTGTGTAATTATTTTGTCTGATTTTTGGTGGCACAAGCAGAGACTGTGCCACTGCTCTCAAGTGTCCCGGATATATTTCTTTGTTCTCAAGGTGACTAGTTTAAAACAATTGTGTTCCAAACTTGTAGGCACCATCCTCTGTATTTGAGTCGCTCTATAATCAGTAACTTCATAAAAAGTTTAGGTTGTGGGAGGTTTTTTCTATAATGTTGCTTTTTTGAAACTGAACGTAAAAATAATTAAAAAAACCCAAACCCCTCCCAAACCTCTGGAGTCAGCCTTACTGCAGTATGTTCTTACTTTTCGGTTCCAAATAGTGTGGATAAAGTTACAACAGTTACGTACCTGAGTTTTGCACATCAAGCACTGTCTCATTTGATTTGTATGAATGAACACATTTTCTAAACCATGTGCTATTCTATTTCTGAGCCTCTGCTAACACAGCTCCTGGCTGGATCCTCAGGGAACTGTGGGTGGTCTCCGTTCAGCAAGGCTGTCCCGTAAGAGTGCTTCTGAGATGTGCCCTTGAAGCAGTGGTGTGATAAGTGAAAGAGATGAAATATTTGACTCTTTGGAACTGACTTGAGTCTTTGCAAAAAAGTTTGACAGGCGCTTTCTGTTAGGAAGTATCTGGATTAAATTCCAGCTGTGACTGGTTTTCCTGTTCTCTACAAAGTTCATGTTAAGTTTCCCACCTTAATTTCTGACTCTTTATTATTTTGTGTGTGTGTTTTACAGCAAATTTCTTATTTATGCCTGCCTGCTGCTTTTTTCCGTGTTGCTCTCTCTACGTCTGGATGACAAAATTCAGTGGAGTTACTGGGCTGTGTTTGCTCCAATATGGCTCTGGAAGTTGATGGTGATTGTTGGTGCCTCAGTGGGAACAGGAGTATGGGCCCGAAACCCGCAATATCGGTAAGCTGAGGATATTTATTGTGCAAAACAGAGGGAACAGAATGTGTTTTCTGTGCTGAATCCAATTCATATATAGGTTTTTAACAGCGTAAGATAAAGCATCCAGAAGGTTTGTTTTCAACAGAGTTAAAATAATTGTCATAACCTATTGTGTATGCAAACAGCTTTATGCAGCTACATGCGACTTAATCCCAGTTGCACCATTTTATCACAAGCTTCAAGGAGATGGTCTGTGGGAAGCTGAAACTTCCCATGAAGCGCCATTTTGCACTTTCTGGCAGAACGCTGGCAATTCCTCGCTTTCGTATGAGCCGTACAGAAATATGGAATCTTCATATGTACTAGCAATAATCTATATTTAATAGGGTTATTTTCTAAATCACTTTCCTGAAATGTGCATATGAGAGCAGTGAACATACAGATGAATGTTCAGCACATCTCAAATATGATATTAACAGTGAGAATATTTTTCAGAGTTTAGTTGTGTTTCATAAGCAATATTCAAGTAGTTCCATACACTAATACAGGCAAACGTGTAATATTTGCAAAGTCACATGTTTGTGGGGAAAAAATTCTGTAAATTCCTTTTCATTTTTGTCCAAGTTGTTTAACATTGATATTTTAATTGCCAGCCCAGGGTAGAATAACTTTGAGACCTTTAAATACATCAATGTTTACTCTTTTGGGAATCCAGCATAATGTAAATTTGAACGTGTGGGGAAAAGAAAAACTACCTTAAATGAAGTGCAATAACTTCAATCCTATTTTTGATGGACAATGAATATGAAATGAAAAATGCTGTGCACGGGTCTCATTCCAGTATACTGTCAGGTGTGGTTCAGGTCTCTTTTGGCCCTTCTAATAACGGTTCTACAGGGGTCGAGGTTTTCTCGGTGTGTGCTGTTGTTTTACAGGCATTTTACTTTTTAGTAATAGGTAACACTCTGTGGCAATATGCTGAAGTTGGTGAATAAGGAAATTCTGAGGAAAGATGTTGACTTAATGAAAGCTGGTGCAGGAACCAGATGGATAATTTTAGACTTATTTCCCAACAGCCTGCAAGATACTGGAGTGTTTATGTAGCAGCAAAGGAATCCTGTTTTATCTGCGCAGCTATGGAATGCCTAGAAAATTTTCAAGTTCTAAAAATCCCACTGCCCCCTTGGAGTAACATACTTTAAGGTGCAGCTTTAAGGGCAAGAAATCTGGTTGCATCATCAGGAGCGTAGTTTACTAGTGGCTCTGTGGGCATAATGTATGTGTGCAGTTATTCAAAACAAGCGTTACTTTCTGAAACTTGACAGTTGTAAATGAAGTCTCTTGGGATGTTTGCAGGACAGTGTGCTTTCCTCTTGACAAAGAAACCGAATGCTTCTTTCTCTCTTCAGAGCAGAAGGAGAAACCTGTGTGGAGTTCAAAGCTATGCTCATTGCAGTGGGCATCCACCTCCTACTGCTGATGTTTGAAGTTCTGGTGTGTGACCGGATTGAAAGAGGAACCCATTTCTGGCTTCTGGTCTTCATGCCATTATTCTTCGTATCTCCAGTGTCAGTTGCAGCTTGTGTGTGGGGATTCCGACATGACCGGTCTCTGGAGGTAATGCTTCCCCTGTTACGTGTCAAATGCGTGGCGTCAGTTCGGGTATAGGTCATCTCTCAGGAAAGCACGGTAGGGGTGACTGCATCAGTTGAATTCATTGTTTGCACTGACTTGCTGGAGTGAAACATCAGGATGGGGAACAATAGAATTTTTCCTAATATCATCTATTTTTTTTAACTGCCAAGTTGCTGCATCCTTTAAACCTGCCTTTTTATTATTGTGTGTTAAAAGAACTCACCACAAAGTCTGCATATGGACTAAAACTGGACACTGAAAGGGAAATTACTGAATTGCAGGGATAGTAAGCACTGTCCCTAGGCAGAGTTAAACTTGCAGAGCTCTAGATAATCAGGGGTGAAAATTTCTTACTATCCCAGTGGATGTTCTTAATCTTTAATTTGGGAATGCGCAAAACGGGAGTTTCTCGTTTTCTGCTTCTCTCTTCTTGCCTCTCTAACTCGCTCTGTTTAGTTCCAGAAGAACTTCACAAGGATTCTTAACATCTTCCCACAGTTTCGGCATTTTGCAATACATGTAGAATTCTTACTGATTTTTTTTTCTTTTTTGCTATGTCCTCAAACTACCCCATGACCATTAGAAATCTGATTTTTAGATGATGTTCAGCTTTTTCAGTTTTTTTCACTTCAAAAGAGTGTTTCTCTAACATGAGCATAAGTGGATTGATCTTGAGCGAGAGAAACATTTTTGGAAAGTGGTTGTTCGGATGGCTGGTAAACCGATACTTTAAATTGTTGGTTTAGAATTTAATTTTGCAGAGTCTAGTCACAGTTAACCATTCCAAAAGGTGAAGTTTGCGTAGAAGTACTTGCCTTCTACTGGATGATGCTCGATTACCCATTGGGATGTCATCTTCCACTTCTCGATGTATTTTCTTCCACCCCAGATAGGGCTGGGACTTTTAAACCTTTTTTCAATCTGATTGGTATGGTGCTGCATATTTCTCTCATCCCTCTAGTAAGTGTTGCAGGTAGGGCTTTTATTTTATTTTTTCTTAAATACCAGGAAGGTCTTTCCTTAGGACACATCTGCCTCTACAGTCACTTTGGTGGGATTGCATTCTCCCAAATTCAGGGATGCTTAGTAATATCTAATGTAAATGCAAATTTTGTTCCTAGGGCAGGGATAAGCATGGAGTCAGAAAAGTCCTTTGACAGGTTCTTTGGTTATCTTGGAAATCATTCTGTCATGCTAAGAGCTAACTAATGTGTTTTCTTTTTCTAGCTGGAAATCTTGTGTTCAGTCAATATTCTACAGTTCATATTTATTGCACTCAGACTAGATGAGATCATCAGATGGCCGTGGCTTGTACGTAACAAGTGTTTGCTTCTTATCCTTGTTTAAATGCTGAGTTTAATTACAGATATTTACGGTAGGGGACAGTTCATGTATGATCAGAGTCCATGATCGTGGTTTTGCTTGCTTAGCAACCTTTCACTAAAGGTCTGGCACTTCATCCAGTGGTCATGGGAAAGTGAGGCTACGCTTTGGGCATTTCATCCTCGGGGCAGAGGGATGCACCATCAATGGCAGTGAATCTCTGATTGGTTGTTAAAAGAGGAATCCTAACTAAAAGTTTCCAGTGGGAACACTAAACTAGCCATGACCTTGACTGGTGTGTTAGGGAATGTGTTGGTAAATACGGAGTGCTAAATAACTAGTTTTCTTTGGTGTGTTACCGTGCATGTAAAGCCACGTGTTGTGCAAGTGTGGTCACCATCCAAACTGCTGAGATCTCCTGTCCCAAGTGCCTTTAAAATACAGAGCTGCTGTTTATGCATCTGTTTTTTTGTAAACTACCATGAAACTCATAATCTGACGTGATTGGGACTGTCCTTTCTATTTTCCAAAACCCAAAAGAAGGATCTACTTCAGAAACTGTTTCAAGGAAGATGTCCTGTGTAGAAAAGACTTGCCAAAATCAAGTACTGTTTGAGCCCACTTAAAATCACGGAAGTCTTTTATTAAAGTTGAACTTCATGGACTTAATTTTAAATTGTTTCAACTTGCTGGGATTTCCAAAGCTGACTGAGGAACCCCAGAGAGCTGATACGGCTCACAACACTGGACACCATTTGTGAAGCTTTTCCATTAACACTTGAAGTTCTTTTTCTTTTTTAGACTTTATGTATAGACTTGCTTTGTTAAAAAAAAAAAACCCACCTCAAACAACCTGATAAAAAGGTATCACTGCTGGAGCAGGGAAAGCAGTTCATTTCTTTTTCTTTCAGGTTGTTTGTGTTCCCCTGTGGATCTTGATGTCCTTTCTGTGTCTAGTAGTGCTCTACTACATTGTCTGGTCTGTTCTGTTCCTGCGCTCCATGGATGTAATAGCTGAGCAAAGGAGGACACACATCACTATGGCTGTCAGCTGGATGACAATTGTAGTTCCGCTGCTCACATTTGAGGTAGGAAAAAGCGTAACGAGTTGGACGTATACCTTGTTCTTTTTTCAGCGAGTGATGACTGTTGTTCTGTCTTTTGTTCATCTTGTTAAAATGAGAATACTGCTTTTTGTTTGGAATAAAATAGTAACAGCCAGTAGGGAAGAAAACCAAGGATCCAATGTTTCCGTGAAGTTTAAGTAAAATATGCATTACACTGGAACTGTAACTACATGTTGTTGTGGAGGCCGTTTTTCTTCATAGATGTGTGAGGTTAAAGATCCGAGGTCAGTGTATGTTTTAAGAAGCTTGAAAGTAGGTATTGCAATTAAATTTTTGTCTGGTTTTTCTCCATTTAGATCTTACTCGTACACAGACTGGATGGGCATAACTCCTTTTCTTTCATACCCATATTTGTTCCTCTCTGGCTTTCACTGATAACTTTAATGGCAACAACATTTGGACAAAAAGGAGGAAATCACTGTAAGTATTTAAAAAATCACTGAAACTCCAGGCTTAAATCTGTTAAGACTTGTATTCTCAAAAAGGGCTTTTTTTGTATATTCTCTAATGAAAGTATTCAGATGTCTGTTACTGTTTTTCAGGTGATTTTAGTAAGTAACTGAACAGTTTTTATAGCACCTCTTGCTTTTTTTTCCTTATTCCTGTGGAAGCATGATTTCTGCTTGGACTTAACTTAATCTCAATGGGATTTTAATTGTAACTTCACCTTTCATCCTTCCTTATTTCCATGGGTTTCATTCCCATGGGACCTGACTGGATCTTTCTGCTCTGGGTTATGAAAATTGTGTACTACCTCCCATTTTTAATTAGCATTTGTCTGAGTAGCCTGACCTAGTGTTCCCTTTCCTCTTTGGCCAAATAGTTCTCTCGGCTGCTTAGCTGGAACTTCAGTGGCCTGAGTGGCCCGTGTAGCTTTACTGGGCTTTTATCCCCACCACAACCAGCAGCGCCAAAAGCAGCATTTGCACTTTCCGCCATCTAATGTGAACTGGTGCAGATGATGGCTCTTCCCATCCACATTGCCTTGTCAACAAGGAACATGAAAGGCAGTAAAATCTGTTAGGATTTTTCTGAGTTGAAAGGAACCAGCTGTCATGTTTGTTGTATAAACTCCCTTCAGGTTTGGTCTGATAGTGAAATACATTGAAAATTTCTTTCTTTGGTGATGACTAGGCTCATCTCCCTATATTTTATATTGGTTTTGTGTGGAAAATTGTTGCTGATGGTTTGGGTTTTTTTAATTAATGCCCTCGATAATTTATGGCCAAATTAGTCTTTTGGAAAGCCATGTCATTTTATCTTCTGTAAGGTTAATAAATATTTATGCAAATTAAAAAAAAAAGACTGTTCACCTGAAGCAAGCTTGAGATCACCTGCATGAAAATCCACCTTTAGTGTGCCAGGTGAAATGTACCCATTGGCCATGAAGTACCTGTTGAAGGCCAGAGATCTTCCCTGGCGAATGCTTTCGTTCAGTGTGAAAGATTGGACTTGGGTGGGCTGCTCCTGTTAACGGGGGCCTTTGGTAGGGGTTAACAGAGGGGCATCCGCTGAATTACAAGTGCTGCTTTACTGAAATGCTCTTCCCAAGGCTTTGTCTGTAGTGAAATACATGACAAACATCGAATGGCTTCTGATTCCTAATCCAGCTCAGGTCATACCAAGGAGGAGATAACTCCTGGTATCTCATCACATTTGGCTAACAACAAAAGTGTTTGGCGAATCCTGAATACTACCTTGTGTCTGCCTGCATCATCCTGTTCCTCTGGTATTGTAACCTCCACGTAACACACACAAGTTAGTGTGAGTGTCTTCCCATGTGGCACCAACTGCGTTGACCGAGCTGCCAAATCTTCTGAGTCCTTTCTCTGGGTACTGGTGTGACCTGACACTGCTGAACATGGGGAATGAAATGGATCCTTGCTGTGGTAGTAAAGCTGTAATATATACCTGTAGGTGTACACACAGACGCATGTGTGCAGACACGTAGAGGCGTGCAAATGCCTGGATCTGTTCTGTGTGTGTGTGTCCGGGGGCACAGAATCTGAACTGTAACGTTCTATGACAGGGCTCAGGAACTGAGAAACAGCACTAACAAATCTTATATTGCCCATCTGCAGACAATCATGAGAACTTAAATGTGAATGCATAGCTGCCTGCTTAATTTTCATTCTGTTCTGCAATAATGTGAAATCACTCTTTTTTTCTTTTAGGGTGGTTTGGAATTCGCAAAGACTTTTGCCAGTTCCTGCTTGAAATTTTTCCATTCTTGCGAGAATATGGAAATATTTCTTATGATCTTCATCATGAAGATAACGAGGAAACAGAAGAAACACCGCTGCCTGAACCACCAAAAATTGCACCAGCAATGTTTCGAAAAAAGACTGGCGTGGTCATTACACAGAGTCCAGGAAAATATGTGATTCCCCCTCCCAAGTTAAACATCGATATGCCAGATTAAGATGACAGGAGCACATTAAACCTGAACTGGGAATCAGCAGACAAATGTATTTCATCTCATGCCTTGTCCCCATTACTTTAAAATAGGTATTGCTGAAGCAGTGGCTTGGACGACACAAATCAGAGATCGAAGATAATCGGAGAGCTTTTCCAGAGAGACATGGGGGTCTAATTGGTGAACCTGCCTAATGAGTTGGTTGCTCGCTTGCCTGTATAGTATTTATATGAACGTTTTAGCAGTGTAATATATTGTTTAGTTTTGTCCTGTACAGTGTAAGTATTATCTAAAAGTATTTTTTTAAAAACCCTCTATGAAATGCCTGTGCTATTCCTGGTGTCTTTTAGGTCCTAAATACACACTTGATTTCCACGTCTGTTGTAAATGCTTTGGGGATGCCTTATACTTGTTTTTGAACTTCCTTTCCACAATCGTTGTCTTAACCACTGGGGCACAGGAGTGTTGCGCTTCTCAGGCAAGGCTGGAAAGCTTTTTTGGGGAAAAATTGAATGTACAGCAACTTAGGTGATGCTTTTGCATTAGCTATGTAAATTTGCATCAAAGTACTTCAGCTTTTGCCCTCTCTTGGGAGTTAAATGTTGCTTTTGCTGCTTTCCAGTGTTGTGTATTAATTCTTCTTGAGCAGCACGTACACTGTGTTCCCATTAGAGAGGCTGTTTAATAAGCTGTTCCCACTTGCACTGTGCGTGTGGTCAATGTCAGACACATCAGCTGAGATTTACACTTGTAGGTGAGCTGGTAGAAATATGACAGCTTTATCACCAACTTCATGTTGGTGTAAATGATTTAAACTTTTCAGGACGGGAACTCATTGCTGTTGGTCTAGTGTGTTCCTGTTTGAGGAAAGACCTCCTTTGACACACTGTCTTGAACTTCCAGGTGCTTTAGAGAAATTTAGTCTTTGAAACCTCTACTCCTGGAGGAGTTTTATATAGGAGTTTTATACTACCTATAAAAACACACATCAGGTCCTCCCACATCCCTGCAGCTGCAATTTGTGTTTATGTGGAGCCATAGTTTAGGCAACTTAAATACCATGGATCCTGCTTCCTTAGTGTTAGCGCAACAGGAAGAGCAAAGAGTGTATTTCTGCCTGTGCGAGAGGTGTGCACCTGAAAAACGTGAGAGCTGGGGCACTTACACTCCTAACCCTGCAGCCTTCCCTCTTCTACCCTGTGGACCAGCTCCTAGCTCAAACCCAACACAGCACTGTCCTGAAAAAACTGTGTTGCAGTTTTATTGTTTTGGCTCTTAAATCAGAAAAACCCAAACACAATTGCTAAATGCAAAGCAACAGATGCTATTGGCTGCTGTTTCCTGGCACTAGAAAATTGCTGTAGCTGTTGGGTTGTCCGAGAGCACAGTACAGGTACCAGTGATGGCTGAGGAGTTTCTCCTGCCTTCTCAGCCAGCTGGTTGTCTCCCCTCAGCTGGCTGTCCAGCTGCTTGGGTTCTGCTGAAAAGTTTACTTGAGTGAGACAAAAGAATTTTAAATGTTTTGCTCATTGGAAACTTAATGTGATGGTGTTCTGGCTAAGGGAGTGGGTTTTTTAGGCAAGGCTTCTTCTCACTGCCCAGCATGTGACAAAAGAGCAGCTAATGATGCTGCCTTAGGACCTCCAAGAGAAGAAAGGTCTTTACAGACTTGGACTAAGGCACTCCATGCAAAAAGAGAGCGCCTGGATTCACCTGAGGGGAGCTCGAGCACATGCGATGTCTGCACAAGCTGCAGCTTTCTGAAGAAGCTCTGGGACATTGTTGAAAGCCAGCTGTTTAGTTCCACTTCGTGTAGGCACAACGGGAAGCATGTGGCGATCCAGGAAGGACTGTTCAAGTACTTCTGTACTAGCAAGGAGAGGACACCTCTGCATTTTTCCAAGAGAAAGCACGGAAAGCTCCCCCCGGCACATCCACTCTTCCTCACTAGAAAGGGGATTTTCCCAAAATGGGCTCAGCGAGCGAGGACTTGCTCTTCAAGGCAACAGCTTTGGAGGTATGTTGGCTCCTCTGCATGCAGGGTAACCGAGTATTCTAGTGGGACAGATTTCTGTCCCAATGAAACAAGCCTTCACTGACGTAGGAGTGGAGGATGGCAGTAAATGTTCTGACTGTCATTTGTTTCTCGGCTCTTGTTCAGGAGTTCCTGAGTCAGCATTTCTGAGTAGCAGAAATGCCAATAAAATAGATGTTGGATATTGCCAATTACTTTGATGACCTAAAAGAAAAGATAGTCTCCTTGTACTGGGATTTTTTTTTTCTTTTTTGGTATTTGCTGTGGTTCTTGCTGTACCAGATGTGCAGTTTTCTTGTGGCATTTGCTGAAGGCTGAGAAGGTTCTTGTCAGCATCATACGGATACCTACGTGTTCATTCTACATTACAGGTGCTAAACAGCAATGGGATTTGGGTTTCTCCATCAGTCTGTGTGCTTCCGAAAAGCCAACACTGCTCTGCTACCAAGCAGCAAACCCCGAGGCTGGTGACTGCTTAACAGGACTGTGTCACACCATGTTCCTCAGCCTAAACCTCAGGTTAGAACACCCCTGATAGTCCCTTTTAACACCCCCATTTCTCTTTTGCAATTAAAACTCTTTGTTCTTGGATCTTTGTGGTTTCCAGTCTCAAGATGGTGGCAACTAACTCTTCTCTTTTGCATTTCTTAGTGTCGCTGCTACTACAACCTGTATTTCAGAAGACATTGTCTGCATCTGCTGCTGCTGTAGCAGCCAAACTTTGGTGGAGGAAATGAGACATCAGCAGGATCTCCACTGGACACAGATTTGCAGGCCCGCTACCGGAAAAGCAAAGCGGAGGTTGAGCTTGCGTGGGAAACCACTTCTGAGGAGGAGAGCGGTCTGTTCCCAGCAGGTCCACACACCTCTTCTCCCCAGAAGATTTGTCTGTCAAGCACTGTGCCAAGGCAGCTCCCCAAGTCAGACGTGCCTCGACCTCTGCACACACCACTGCTCAGACCAATGCAGAGCTTGTGGCAGCAGCAGCCAGGGAGAAGCTCAGTCCTCCCACCCTCTCACTTTTGATGTGGCAGTGGACACGCAGGAAGGGGCTTGGACCCTGTGCCTGGGTCACGGTAGAGACCTTCCACAGCTCCTTTAGAAGTTGCATAGTCCAAGGGAATAGAGTCTAAGTGTTCCAATAAATTATCTGCATACACAGGCTCTGCCAGTTGTCCTGTCCTCGTTTTACAGCCATGCCTATGCCTGGCCTTGGGCCTTGCTCCAGAAAGTCAAAAGGATTTTCATTGTTTTGTAGGGAGTGGGTTTTGATAAAAGTGTCAGAATCACTATCTGTTACTCTTCACACTGGTCTTTTATTCACTCGTAGCTTTTCAAAGCTTCCTAATAGCTTTCAACTTAAAGGAGAGAAAGAAATACTACAATACTCGCTCCCTTTGCTTTTGTACAAGCACCTTCTTGTGCCTCATAAAGGCCTCTCCACAAAGGCTCTCAGGTCTCAGAGCCCTATCCTGCAGCCTGCTCCCCCCCATCACAGGTACATCTAATGGTCCTGATCTGTGAATGAAGAAAATCAGGTTCCTCTTGCAGGTTTTACACTGACAGCACTGAACACGCACCATGTGCCAAAACCTCGTCCAGCAAACCTGTGCCTCTGTTGGAGAAGCCCTGGGGACTGGCCTTCTCTCAGATGAGTTCTTTCTCGATGAGCCCACAGGTGTATGGCCAGGAGCGGGCTGGCAGACAGATCTCCCAGTAATGCTGGCAGCCTGCTGCTTTCAAGCACTGTTTTTCTGAAGGGTCCCATTTGCTGTTTTCAACTGTTTGTTTGTGGAAGGGAATCCTGAACAGCTCTCTGGTATTCAGGATGCTGACTTGTGAATCACAAGTGTGCATATTTAGGCAGGAAAAACATCAGTGAGGGGCAACAGCTACATGTCAGCAGGGATCAGTTCATCGGGGATGTCCACCTGCCACACACCCCTTCGCCCTCTGGCAGGAATTGGTGCTAGGAGCCATCTGGGGTTTGAAACAACAGTCAAGTATTTCTGTTCTAGGTTACTGAGGACAGCTTTGTTTTCCAGCTCCAGAACCTGCTCAGGAGACAAGTTTTCTGGATACAGTGAGGTCTCTCCAATGTCAATTAATCCTGTATTATAAAATTAAAATACAAAATTAGTTGTCTTCGACCTCCTACAGGAAAGTTTTCCAAAAGTAGATGTCCCAGAGGACGTAGAAAACATCCGATTTGTTACCAGAACGCAGTGCGAAGCACGAACACCTCAAAACAGTACCTTTACTCTTTCCTTTCTGTTCCCCATCTCACCGGGAGGGAGTGAGCGGCTGTGTGGGCCTTACTTGTCAGTGGGGCTTAAATCATAACTATCATGAAACAAATAATACACAACCCACATGATACTGTCTTACTGCATGACAAGTTAGCACAAATCAGTTTGGGGTTTTGTACCAATTTTAAAGATGCAGCCTAAAGTTTTTAGTAGGATGAGTGTAATTAATAACTGAGCTCTAACTCAAATTCATTATCCTCAAGGTCAAAGATACTTCACGTTTCCAGCACAGTGAAAAAGAATACAATTTATTTACAACTTCCCTCATGGACCTCAGCTTACAGGGATGAGGAATCAAACCAGCCCCTCAGTCCCAAGGCAGGCACTGCTCCATCAAAGGAAGCGTTAAGGCAATGCTCTCCTGAGCACCACTGTGTAAAGCAGGCGAGCATCTGACTGAACCTTAACAGACTGAACGCCTGCTTGGAGAACAGAATCGAGGGTGACTTACCTGCAATAACTCCTCTGCCAAACTTCTCCCCTTGCTCCAACAAGTGCTGCACTTGTTGTGGCATCATGCCAAACCTCTCCAGAAGAATTGTTCTCCACGTTTCATCCTGCCAGTCCTGCACAGCGATGTGAATAGCAATGGTGCAGTTCCTGTAGCCTGCGAGCAAAGGACGCCAGCGAGTCTCCACCGTTTTGACTTTGTTGAGCACTAACCCTGCGTAGGGCTGTCGGAAGGAAAGGCAACCCAACTTCATCGCTCTCCTCGCACCAGAAGCCGTGGATTTCCTGTGAACAACCAGACCCCTGAGATGAGCCTCCAGAAACGTGCCTGCGGCCACGACCAACGACTCGACCTGCCCGAGCAGCTGCCCTGAACGAAGACCAGGACGCGGCGCTAACGCCAGCTGCGCGCTGCCTTCCCGGGGGACGCACGTTCCGCTCCGCTCCGCAGGGACCCGGGCCGCGAACGCCGCCCGCTCTCCCAGCCTCCTCCGGGCT
>NW_010427132.1:0-519 GCF_000710305.1 Buceros rhinoceros silvestris | reverse complement strand
GTTCCTCAAAGTCCTTTGTAAGATCTTCTGGTGAAGACAGGACTAACCTCTGTTCTGCTATGGAAGGCTCTCCTGGCTCCACCTGTACAGGTGCCTTCTCCATTGGTGACGTCTTCAGGTCAGCAGGTACTTCCTTTTCAGGTTTGACTTTCACCTTCTCTGTTTTGAGTCTGCCTGGAACTTTTGCCTTGTATAACGTTTTTCTTACTTCGGGGGTAAATGGTTTTAAGTCTGGTTTAGAAATTTTTTTGGGCTCTGGTTTGGTTTCTTTCTTTTTATCCTCCTTCTTTGAATCTTTCTTTTCCTCTTTCTTTCCATCGTCTTTTTTTAAGTCCTTTTTCTCCTTCTTAATCTCTTTCTTTTCTTTGTCTTTCTTCTCCTCCAGTTTGGATACTTTCTCTTTAAGATGCTTTTTTCCAACCTTGTCTTTTGCCAATTTTCTTTTCTCAGCTTTGAGAGCATCGCTTGTTTCTGTCTTTGTCTTCTCATGTTTAACAGGCTTCTCAGGAATTTTCTCTG
>NW_010427131.1:0-960 GCF_000710305.1 Buceros rhinoceros silvestris | reverse complement strand
GGAAGGGTGTGTTTTGGGGTAGCTGCCCATGGGCAGGGGGGTTTAGGGATGGGCAGGGGGCAGTGGGCTCCCACCTTGAGCGTGCTTTGCAGGGCCCGCACTGTGTGCACCTTCTCGTTGATGTGGGGGTTCTTGTTGCGGCGGATGAAGGACTTGCGGCACTGCTCCTGTGTCAGGAACCGCTGCCGCCCGATGAGGGACACCCCCCCCTGCTTCAGGCACCGCATCAGGCACTCGAGATCCTCCCCGGCAGGGTCTGCGTGAGGAGAGGGGACACTGTAACAGGGGGGCAGCCCCGAAACCCCATGGGACTGCCCCTATGCATGACCCTGCCCTGAGTGTGTGCTGAGACACTGCATGGTTCACACTTGAACACGTCCCAACACACACACGCATGCACACGTGCAAAAGGGTGGCTCTGTCTTCGATTAAAGGGTGCACATGAGGTGACAGGGTGACAGATGTCACCTCCCAGCACCTACCCATGGGCGAGCAGGGCCGGGGACTGCCCTGGGGACTGCTGGCCGTGCTGCCGGGCTCGCTGCCAGCTGGGAAGAGCTGCGCTTTCTCTGGGGTGTTCTGCAGCCTCTTCTTTGGCTGAGGGAGAGGCAGGCAGAGGGTGAGAGGAGGATCCTCAGTTCCCTCCCCAGGATGTCCCTTACGGCCACTCACTGAGTCACATCCATGCCTGGGGGATTCGTCATCAGGGTCCTCGGCTTCTGTCTCGCTGTAGCAGTCTGGAGGCCACAGGGAAGGACAGTGGGAACAGGAAACTCCCTGGCCCAGCCCTCCCCAGGGCTGAGCATCACCCCAACCCTCCTCTCAGGGACCATTTCTCCCGTTTCCCCCAAATCATGGACAAAACTCTCCGCGCTCCCATACAGGACCCATAGCACCAGGCGTGGCTGCTGCAGCGGGACCCTCTGCCTGTGGCTCCCCGCAGGGTCCCCATCACCTGCG
>NW_010427130.1:537-3641 GCF_000710305.1 Buceros rhinoceros silvestris | reverse complement strand
AAACAGCCCCCCTTTTTCAAACTGTGACAAGTTACAAGTGTTTGATTTCTAGCTCCTACGCTTCTCTCTTGCAAAGATCCATCAAACTTTCTGTCTGAGCAGCACCCACTCAAGTATCCGCTATCTGCTACATGCATGAAGAACCCAAACCTTCAGAACTTTCCAGTGTTATTTAGCTCAGTTAGTGCAGCTGAAAGGGAAGGAGGTTCATTTTTTGACAACAGTCCTCTCTTGCAAGTCACTTGTCTAAATGGAGCCGAGCATATTCACCACTAGGCCTCCAGGCAAATCTGCAATTTCAATTACCTCTCTTTTGTGGGAGTTTCACAGCACAACGAAATCTCATCTTTGCAGTTCAGTGCCATCTTCTAATAGCTTGTATCAAAGCTCAGCCTGGAAAATGCCAGGCACAATGAAACTTGTGCTGAATGCTGGTTTGCCGCTATAGTCTTCCGTATCAATGGGGGCAGTACAGCCTCATTCTGAACACTCTGGAAGGGAGCAGCAGATCTTGCCTGACCTGATCTGTGAGGATGCTACAACAACAGTGTTGTGCTCATGCCAAATTTACTGTGGCTTATTTCATGCATCAGTTTGTTATTCTGATGCCTTTTGGGAGCTGATGGACTTCACCTTCCACATTAGCACATTGATTTTAAGAACTTGTGTAGCTGTCAGGTACCTGGAAAGAAGCAACACTACAGACAAGGATCAGAGGAGTTCAGATGTTAGCTGGGCACTAAGTGGATATCTTAATTATCTTTCATTCCCCTGTTTGGGTGCAGGAATTACCCAAACGAGTCAGGACACTGAACTGTCTGATTCAAGACGATAACATTAACAAGGTGAGTTCTCAAACACTCTGGTTTCCTTCTCAGTAAAGAAGGTATGGTTAAGCACACAGCTCTGGTGCTCTCTGTCATCCTCCCTAGCTTGGGTGTAGGTTCATGTGCACAGCCATTACTCATATATATTGGATTTCCATACAAATAAGAGAAGCAATTTTCTGGAGTACTTATTTTTCAAAGATGTTCAGGAAAAACAAATCAGCTTTACCTGATATATAGAAAAATTCTTTGTTCTCATCTTTGAAACCTTGAGACTTACTGGAAACTCTGCCGTTCATTCGGCATTACAAGTCCCCGTGAAAAAGGAAATATCCAAGAATATCCATGGGACAAAACATT
Organism: Buceros rhinoceros silvestris; assembly: GCF_000710305.1. Taxonomy (NCBI): domain Eukaryota; kingdom Metazoa; phylum Chordata; class Aves; order Bucerotiformes; family Bucerotidae; genus Buceros; species Buceros rhinoceros. Next base: position 2,454 of record NW_010427130.1, on the reverse strand, counting down.
TTGCAAATATGACAGGAAAAAACAGAACTTTTCTAAATACAAATTGATTGGTTTGGGTTCTAGAAATTAAAATTTGGCATTTACAATAGGAACAATGATAAAAGTTGAGAAAGAAACTAATCTCATTAGCAATGCTGTTTACTAATGAAACAGCCTGCTTCAATTTGAAGGTACTAGGCATACTCTGAATAAATTGTAAACCACGGAGACTACTGTAATATTCAATATCATAAAAAAAAGCAGGGAATGAAAAAATTCTAGCCCTTGGTTAAAGAAAAAAAAAGAAATTCACATTTTATCAGTGTAAATAAACTCACACTAGGAGGATAAGGACTAGATAAGACTCATTAAACTGTCAGGTGCGAGCTGGGCAGTCTGGCTTTCTGTTCCGGTCTCCATTCAGCGTGCCATGCTGAGTCTGTTCTGGCTGCACTGATGCTCTGGTTGCACAGCTTGTCACGGCAATTCCTGAACAGCACTGGGAAGCAAAACTAGCCCAGCAGATCCAACAAGTCTAGACTAGATGCAGAATTGTTTTCCTAAAGGGCAGTCTTAAAGAGCACTATTCCACATTGTGCCTTCTTTCACTGTTGCCTCCCTGGTACCTGAACAGGTATTGCTGATTTTATTAACTTTTGGCAACACGCATTACCTGTGCATTTCAACCGCCTTCTCATTATCAGGAGTCTTTAAAGGTGTATCTCTTTTTTTTTTTTTTTTTTTTTTTTTTTTTTTTTTTTTTTTATATCAGATGATGTATTATTTCATTCAAAAGCAGAGAATGTCTTGATAACTTGTATACTTGTATATGTGGTTTTGATCCAGGTGAAGGCAGCACAGGGGAATTGTCCACAGGATTTATCTGTGTCGTTTGCTGTGACAATTTGTGTTCTTCGTTGCCTCTGGTTTATTCTCAGCAGCAACCATATTTCATGTTTAAATGGCTCCTGTCTTGAAGTATGATTCTTTGCATTTTAGAAGAATCTAATTGATGTCCCTGAAGGAAAAGATGCAAGGCTTAATGGAATCTGCTTAATAACATAAACGAGCAAAATTTCTCACTGATCTCCCAGCTTCCTCACCTTATACTCAGCTCAATAAATAGATGTCAGCACTGAGATAGAGAACAGTGATTGGCTCAGTTATTGGTAGCAGTAATATAGGATTTAACCAGAGGAAATAATATCTTTAAATAACACATTTGGTGTTATGGAAAAAAAAAAAAAGAGGAGAAAGAGGATGGCATAATCAGGTTGTACTGGTCTGATCTGAAGATCTGATTTCAAGTCTAACCTGAACCCTCTGAAGGGACAGATTTTGTGTTTAGGCTCTCAGTCTAGCTCAGTATTGTTCACTGCAAAAACTCCCACAGAGGTTTAGAGAAAGAATCAGTCTTTGTCCACCAGAACATTGTCCACAAGGGCCCCGCAGAGAACAGTGACAAAGCGCTTTTCAGGTGAAGTGGGGGACTGTACATCATGTCAGAAATGTCACTGTCACGGAAGAACATCCGCTTCACAAACAACTCCTGTTATTATCACATTGAGAGATGGGAGGTGAGGGCACGTGGAAGGATTTGTCAGCCCTCTGTCTACATGTGGGAAGAACTAGGCAGCCCTCAAATGAGAGATGGAGTATGATCATGAACAACTGTTTTTCCTGTTGTTTCAGTTTGCCCAGGAATGTGAATTCTCTGTCTTTCTTTCAAATACAAAATTCTTAAATGATTTGTGCAGCGTGGTTACCTGTATAAGGTGATATAAAACCTTGCAGGTTTTTCACTTTCTCGGCCAAATTCTATTCTTTCATACTTGTGACATACCGAATGAAACCGTGGCTCATGGCTGTGTCTTTGGATGTGAACACGGAACTATAATTGCAGTTCTGTGTCCACTACATTGAGTGATAATTTTTCTG
>NW_010427130.1:0-421 GCF_000710305.1 Buceros rhinoceros silvestris | reverse complement strand
AGCAGGATCCAGACCAAGAAACAGGCTGAGCACGTAGACCCCTAATAGAGGGAGGGGTTCACTTGCTCTGCAGATATTGTTCATGCTTTGTCCTCTTTGCTGGACTATTCAGTCAATCAGTATTCTAGTCACGTAGAAGGGAATATGCAACAAAAATATGCGAACCAGGTGTATAATTACTTGGATATGCCAGCACCTTGATTTTATAGTATCTTCCAAATTATCCTCAAAGCTCTCAGTCACTTTCCCCCCGTTTTATGAGGGTTATCACTTGTTGAGATAATGATTTTTATTGTTTCAGTGAGCTCCTACTGCCAGGAAATTTTGTTTTGGTGATACATTCTTGTTGTTGGGCATAGTGTGGTAGCAATTCTATTCAGACATCCTACACAACTGGCCACAGACAGTGGTGAAAGAAAAC
>NW_010427129.1:517-3364 GCF_000710305.1 Buceros rhinoceros silvestris | reverse complement strand
CAGGCAGCTGCCTGGCGGGTCGCCAGCGGCAGTGAGACTCCCCTGTGGAGGCAGATGGGTGGACCCGCGGCGGTAAACAGAAGCCCAAAGGCAGCCGACAGTCAGGCCGGTAAATCCCCGGGCTGGCGGGGAGCAGCAGTGTACCCTCGTCACAGGAGGAGAAAGGGGAAAGAATAAAACAATCCACTTCCTCTGGAGCTTCACTTCTCGTGTTTGGGGGTTTTTTACCCATAGAATGGGGGTGATAATAGCTCAGTGGGGATTCGTTTTGCAGAAACTTGTAGTGATTCTGATGCAGCCCTGATGCAGACGTAACACCTATGTCATCGAGTCTCGGGCCCAGAATGTACAGCCGAGTGCTTTCCTACGGGACATATGACAGTAACCTTGAAACTGTGCAGATAAATGGGGCTAACTCGTATTACACACATTTACTAGAAAATACTAGGCCCCGCTCATTTAAACATGTCATTATTCATACGATATTCATTCCTAATATTGTTTGATTTGCCGTGGCCAATTATCCTTACGATATTAATTTCTTATCTTGCCAGCAACAATTTACATATATGGCTGCCCCTTAGATTACTGAAATTAACTCCCTCCAAAATCAATTACAGTAATGACTATTTGCGCCAGTCACTTCCTATGTGGTCTTGAGAACTGTGTGCTTTTGGAAATGAAAGATCGGAAGTAAAATAATGCCACTTCTAATACTTCGCTTTCAGCTCTGATGGCCGGGTAATGCTCTGGCTCACAAGACCAACTTTACAAGAGCCCCTGCAAGTGAAGCCAAGATCAGATGCTTCTTTGCTTTGACTTACATGGCATTTTCTCCTTAAGGAAGATTTTCTTCATTTCATAAGATAGATGCAATAAATTAAAAGCTTGGCCTAAAAAATTATCTGGTGTAAGACAATACTGAGATGCAGATTGTCTAAGTATGGAAAGGAAACTCAGATGTGCATGTCTTTCTGGGGAGGTACTCAACATAGTCTTTTGCTCCCAGACACATCTGCAACTTGCAATATTAGTACCAAGGTTCAGAGGCAAGTTAACCAGCTCTCTCTCTCTTGGGATCTGCGTCAGAACTGTAACTCCCATTTGTGCAATCAGAAGAGGGCTGACAAAGGCAGGACAAGCCCAGAAATGTTAACAGTGTTGTGTAGGTGGGTATATTCTTATGGTACACTTTGAGCAGGCATGAATCTATCAAAAATGTTGTCAAAATATGGCCCTTGAGGTCCAAAACTTACAGCTGTGTTCACTCTCCCTCCCATCGTGCTCTACAGCAGTGAGCTTGTTGTGAGGCTGCATTTTTCCATGTGATACCAAAGAGAGCTGCATTATGTCGGTGGCTGAGCTGGGGCAGGTGTCCCCTTGGCTTTGAGATCAACCAGACTGTGCAAGGTTACTAATATCGCAAGTGCAAAGAGAATCAACTGGGTGCATTTTCTGTTTTAGGCACCGACATACAACCGACACAACCTGCCTATCAACACAAATGAGAAACAGGCCCAAGAAATCCTCATCCGTCGGCAGCACAGCCTGAGGCAGAGTTGCAGAAAGGGAAACAGTTTACCTTGGGGCGGACAGGTACTGTTGTGTATACTCCCATTCATGTGAAAACTGCCTCTGCTTCTCTGTAAGTAAGGAAAGAGAAACCCATTTTTATATCCTTTTTGCAGTAATTAGAATGGATACTTTGCCCAGTGTCCTCATGCAGCACCTAAGAAGAAAAAAGCTTCACTTAGCATGTGAACAGCAACATTTTTATGTCCTATCTGTATACTTTGGTCAGAATCAGCTACTGTGGCTGTAACTAGTAAAATGACATAACTTGCATTGTTTTGGCACCTGCAAAACATAGTATAATCACAGCTGTGTGAATTTGTGGATTCAGAAAAGTCCTGATGCAAAGCCCTTGACACCTTGCACTGAGTAGGAATACAAGCAAGTATTCTTACTCTTGATCAGTAAAAATAAGATTTGTCTGACCAAATGTAAGCATTGGATAGCATAGATGTTTACAACTGAGATAATCAAGGAAGAGAAATAAGTTCCTGTTGGGTATATTTATTTTATTTAAATTTGGAAAGGTGAATCCTAGAAGAAAATATTTTTCTCCTCTGACTGTAAAAAAAATCCTAGGGCTATTATATTAGACATAGATATTTTCAGTGGAGCTGATGTTGAGTTCAACTATACAAGTCAAGCAGTGATCTTATTCACACCTCTCTAAATTTGTCTGTAAAGGTGCAGAGATGCCATAGAAAAAACAGATGACCATCCCTGTTTACCATCCCACTTAAATAAAGTGCAAGTTGTGGAGGCAGTCATGACACTGAACACATTTCTGTCTCATACACAGGTGAGCACCACGGAAGTACGCTACCTCTCTTTGCCTCAGGGCCCCAGCCAACCCACTAGACGAAAAGTCAGGCATGTGACGTTTACAGGTAATGGACGTGCTTCACTCTGTGTCCTACTCCAGCAGTGAAAGAAACTTGGCCATTTGCTCCGTGGATTTAACAGTACTAAATGAATACTCCCATGGAAGTCTCTGGCCTCTTTAAATGAGCTACACCCTTCTCTCCTATCTGTTTTATCTTTGTTGTTTATATGGTCATTACTACAGTAGTTTCGATCTCATTCCAGCACCGCCTAGTTTTCTCTTTTTCCCTCTTACACAAATATTCCTGTGATCTCTGAGGTTTGGCCCGGTTATGAGGGCATCTGTGTAAGACCATGAAAGGAAACTTTTTGTTTCCTGCAGCCCCACAGACACAATTGCACGCAAAATTGTTAGGAGTTGCTGAACCCATAGCCCAGTCAAGGCATGGCTGC
>NW_010427129.1:0-423 GCF_000710305.1 Buceros rhinoceros silvestris | reverse complement strand
TGAAGGGTTGCCCTGCCACAACTCCATGGCCCCAGGTCCTGCCAGTAGCGCAGGTGAGCAGGTATTCCCAACACAACTCCCTCCTCTGTAATTCAGTGCATGTGTTCACATGGCTGGACATGCAGAGGCAGCACACACAGGGCACAGTGCTTATGCAAATGCAAACAGCACTGATGGCCTCATCCTGATCCCCTCTCTGGCTGATCAGCATGATAACCTGTTAGTGGAAGATTATATATACATACATGCTACCTGAATCCTCCAGTACCTGCCCTTACGCATGCACTCTGCCCAGTAGCTGGCCCTGGACCCTCCATCTACCCATTTGGTGACACTTGGGCAGGTAAGCCCCTGGGGTCACAACCCCATGGCAGCTGCTGGTACTCTGACCTACACACATGCACACAAACCTGCCCCCCTCCC
>NW_010427128.1:11622-42801 GCF_000710305.1 Buceros rhinoceros silvestris | reverse complement strand
GTCCCTCCTTCTGGGGAAAAGTGCAGTCCAGACAAGCCCAGCGCCCTGTCCAGCCGAGTCTTTATCCACCGCCTCCCTGGGGACAGGATTCCAGTGGCTGATTGTCCCCGTCGTGAAAAATTTTCCTCCTGTGTCCAGTTGGAATCTCCCCAGGAGCAAATCATACCCGCGACCCCTCGTCTTTTCCCTGTGACTGTGTGAACAGGAGCCTCCACCTTCTTGCCCTTTAAATACCGAACACGGTCCCCTGAGCCTTCTTTCCTCTTCTCTCAGCTGCTCCTCACACAGCAGCTTCCCAGCGCTTGGGTCATCTTCACCGCCCTTCTCTGGACCCTCTTCGCCTGTCCACACCTTTTTCACGTAGCAGGGACCAAAACCGAATGTGCCATTGCAGGTGTGGCCTGACCAGCACTGAGCAGAGCGGGGCGGTGACTCTTTGTCCTTGTGGGTGATGCCCTTGATGCAGCCCAGCACCCCGTTGCCACTCTCTGCTGCAGCGGCACACTGCTCACTCCTCTTGAGCTTATTGTTCACCAGGGCCCCCAGGTCCCTTTCCACAGAGCTGCTCTCCAGCCTGTGCTGCACTCCAGGATTGTGTTTTCCCGGGTTCCAGACCTTACCTTTGTCCTTGTTGAACTTCACCAGGTTCTTATTAACCCACTCTTCCAGCCTGTCCAGGTTTTCCTGCAGGGTGGCTTTCTCTTTCAAGGGAAGGATCAAACGGTATCCCAAGGACCATTAGGTTTTTTATTAGACACAAAGATGGGAATTGTCCCTGTGTCTAAGTAGCTTCAAGTTAGGCTGAGGGTTAGGACACAGATTAGGAAAAAGAAACATTTATCGATGCCTGACAAGAAATTATGAAGGTGACTGCCCTCCATTTAGTGCAGCACTCTCCATCCTCTCCTGCAGTGGACTTCATGGTGAGTCACTTACTCTGTGCGAAATAGTTCCTCATTGGTGGCACCTGAGCTGGAAGCATTCACCTGAGCTTTGAAATGTCACAGCAATACTGTGCTGTGAGGGGACACCTGTGCAGGAATCATATGCGTCCACACGTGGCCGTCAGCACAGACATAGGGTGGGCTTGGTACAACACAAAGCTTCCAACCACTGCAGCATGGCAGAGAAACAGGCTTGTGGCATGGAGCCACACATGTGAGCTGTTGACCCCAAGAAGAGCCTGCAAGAAGGAACAACATCTCTAGCTGTAAGAGGAGAGTGGTGGGAAAAGGTGCCACTTAGGGCACCTTCATTCTCCAGCAGAGTCATGCAAGATCAGGTGGCATACAGGGTAGCAGGAAAGGAGCAGTGGTCCTCAAAAAACTGATCTTGCGAAAAAAGGGTCTCAATCTGCCACAGCATCCCAAGCTACCGAGCAGGGTGTGAAATTATTTCTCATCTCAGCTTTGACAGGAGTCAGGACTGCAATTTTATGTTAGGGTGGGGGGGTTTGATGGGAATTGTGGGGGTTTTTTAGGGGCGTCATCTAACGATAAAGAAGTGTGATGGAGTGGCAGTGTATAATAATGGAAAGATTAGATATTCAGATGATGGAGTGTGGCTTAGGACCCCACATGGCCAAGAAGTTCAGTGATGAGTGAATTCCTCAAAAGAAAAAACTGATTCCTTGAAGCTGAAATGAGTTTGTAATTCAGACCAAATGATTTTCAGCTGGAAATAAGAAGAGGAAACCATATCACAAGTAAAAAACAAATAAAAAGGGTTTTTTGATAGGTGATAAGGTGTTTTAATATTTCATCTTGAAACTGATATAATTAAGGAAGAGCAGTAACTAACCTGAGGACACAGTCAGATATTTTCAGTGAACCCAACATTTACCCAAAATGTGTGGTTCTTCTTGTTCTTCTTTTAAATCAGCCCTCTATACTCCTCCAGATTCAATTTCTGTTTTCAATTCATTCTGAATTAATTTTCCCCAATTTTTCCAGTTCATTAGCCAACCAAAAAAACCTTCACAAGCCTAAGTAGAGCTGCCTAAAGAGTGACAGTGAAAAATCACTTTGCTGCTGTTGTTTACTTTGGTTGTGTAAATGAAATAAATTATGTTCGAAATAAATGTATTTGCTGGCATAGCAACAACAGCAGAAATTATTCTGTTATATCCAGTCCCAAATACTAAAAAAAAAGTAATGGCCTAACAAAAATCATAAATATTTAAAATCATAGTTTTAGATATTATTATCATGAATTTTGGAGCAGATTTATTTTGCCTATTCCACACACACACACCCCCTTTTTTTTTTTGACGGAAGCTGGGTTTCTCATTAAATTTTGTTTCTTACAGGCATACTTCTAATAAAAACAGTAAGACATCACAAAATCCAACAAAATTACAAAAGAAAAATCAGAGGGTCTGATCTGGGGGAGGAAAAGCGGTGCTCAGACACTGAAATGAAATGGTTTAGTTTTAAAATTAGATTACGGGGATTGCAGCCGCCCCACGTTCGAATTTCAAATGAGTCTTGTACCTTACAGGTCTGCATCTGGATGTCTGATACATGCCAGGTTGGGTGGCGCAAAGCAGAACAACTAGTTTAGACCGTCGCGTAGATATAAGTGAGGAAATCCAGTAAAAATAGATGAAACCACGTTCGTGTTTCACGAGCAAACTCCCTGCCGCGGTCCTTTCCATCACAGAGATACACAGCACTTGTCAGCTCAGGTTTGTGCCTGCACTTTATCACGTTTAAGTATCATTGCTTTCTTCCCTAGCAAAAGCGCAGACCATCACGTAACGGATCTGCAGAGGCTTTTCGGGGTTTTAAAAACTTGTGATTTCCTCACTAGCTTAAAACGCTTCTTGCAAGTGCGATGTTTCAAAGCGACTTCCCAGGGAGTAATCTATTTTAGGGCGTTTGCTAATTCAACATCAGGGAAGTGTGGAGCGAAACACAAATGAAGTCATTGTTCTTTTTAAGATTGTTCATGTCATGTTCAATGGTGAGGGAAATTTTGCAGAGCTCTGTTTCTTTTCTCAATTTTATTCCAACAGCTTGGTGCACTTATTAATTCTTATGGCTTTCATTATTTAAATGAAGATGATCTGCAGTTCTCTGTTTCCTCTTCTGGGGTCTTTTTCGTCTTCTCGGAACGATTTCTCCATCTGGATGCATGCTCAGCCCTTGTCATGAATCGCAGATAAAGCAGAAATCCATTATTTTCGTCCCATTTGTTGTCTTTGTGTATTTGAATAACTGGTTTAGCCCCAGCCATGCAACTTCTTTTATGTGGACATACTCCAGAACCAAGGCAGTAAACAGGGAAGGAGCAGTGTGTTCTAACACAAAAACTGGGATAAACATTCATTTCCCCTGTCCGAGGGCATGCTAACGCGAGCGATTTTTAACCTTTTCCTCAATCGGGATCTGGGATAGCTGAAACTTGGATGTATGGTCTGGTTTTCCTTCAGGTTACGTGATAATGGAGACCTTCTTCCTAAGCTGGAGTTGCCTTTAACCATCCTGCAGTTTCGTTTGTGATCACAGTGCACGTGTGACTTCCAGCAAAGTGTTCTTTTATGTGGTTTGCAATTTCTCGTGTGATTTGAGGTTTTAAAATGTCTCCCCTAGTTTCCTGTTATCGTACAGTGCACAGTCAGTGCAAAGTTTTATGTCTGGCACATAGAGCAGTTCATCTCAAAATTACATGTTATTTGCTTAATTTGGTATTTCTATTTACACCAACTCTAAATACCCACTTGGATCTTATGATCAGCTTCCAATTTATTTCTACTGCAGCATCCGGGCAGCTGCTATTTACGTCTGTCTCGTTTTTCCAGTATGTTCCTTCTGGTATAAGTGTCCATCTCATCACAGCTGCACTGCAGATTCACATTTCCAGAATAATACAAGTGTTAAAAATATTTTAAGTCATAGGTTTTTGTATGCGTGATGGAGACTTGAGCATTGCAGATCTTAGTTTCTAGCCTCTTAGATCACCACAGCCTCGAGGAGCGCTAGGCACAAGCTGACAAAGCACTTCCTCAACATCAAATAGTCTGTGTGTCTGTACATTTATGGACAAGGTGTGGGGACAGACCAGCCCCAAACCTGATTTTCTGCCTACACCGAAGCCCAAAGAGCAAAAGGTATTGTTTTTGCAATACGTCCAGGGCCGCAGCAGCTTCTCAGGAGCAGGGCTGGAGGCACCACTTGCTGGCTGCTGATCTGCTGACCCTTGGACTGTGCTGATCCTAACACTTGTCCGTGCAATTTTACATTCTGACTTCTCCCAGCTTCCTTTGTGGCAAGAGAGCTCTAGCCCATCCCTCACATTTCAGACAGCAAAATTCGGTGTTGCCTATACTGTCAAGATGGCAGCTCTGCTTTTGAGACAGTATGTAGAGCAAAGCATAAAAGAACTAAGCTCTTCAGGAAAGGATCCATAAAACCAAAAATGTCCCAAACCCACAAACAAACAAACAAAATTAATCTCTGCACCTTAGATGAGTGCTCTTATTATGGAAATAGCAAATAAAAAAGAAGTATCATAGAATGAATTGGGTTGGAAAGGACTTTAAAGATTATCTAGTTTCACCCTCCAGACATGGGCAAGGACACCTTCCACTAGACCAGGTTGCTCAAAGCTGCATCCAACCTGACCTTGAACGCTGCCAGGGAGGGGACATCCACAGCTGCTCTGGGCAATGGGTGCCCATGTCTCAGCACCCTCACAGTAAAGAATTTATTCCTTCTATCTCTCCAGAACTACTGGAGACCATGCCACGTTGTCAAGTGCTACGCAGGCTCTACGGTACATACTAATTCATTTCAGACCAACTGAAAAGCGTTTAAAGCCTTGTAAAGGAAATTAGGGGGCATAAGTGTTAGACTTTTATATGTTCATGTGAAAAAGCATGGGGGTTCCTGGTGCATCGCAAAATGAAGGAGCAAAGGTGGCCAAAGTCTTTAACCATCCGGAACAATCTAATCATCCTCTGGAAATGCACTGTGTAGGGTGGCTATGTTAACTGATAATGGAGTGATTAAATAAAGTCAGGCTGATAAATCTCTGGAGTACTACTAACTTATTTGTAGTATCGTGGAAGATGAGTAGTGTGACTGGTGTGTCGAGTCTAAAAGCTATGACATTCAGAGGAGGATAATTGAAGCCCGCCATTCCAAAAGCCCCGGGTACACGTTCAGATATTATCAATGCAAACTTTACAGCCAATGATTTGCATCAAGATAAAAATCAATTCTTCTTTTGGCTGCCTTGGGATCGATCCAGGAGAGAACACAGGAAGAAAGAATAATAGATTTGTAAATGACTGCATATCAACCATGACTTTAAGACAGGGAATAAGGTAAACAGAAAAACCTGCTCTCTCCCACACTCGGCTTTCACACCAGAGAACACCAGTGAAGACCAATAGACTTTTTGGTCTCATGAAAGCCTACAAAAATGAAGGCACAGACAGAACAGGAGTGACCTCCAGTTGAAAGATCCCTGATTGAAAGCACTCCAATTCCAGCAGCCCCTGTTAAGCACAGACCACCGGCTTGAGAACCACAGCTTATTCCAGCTCTATGAGAATTTGAAGAGAGTGGATTTTGATGACACCAAGTATCTGAGGGATTTAGTATTTTATAGTTAAAATTACAGTGTGCATTGTCCCTTCCACTCACTGGAAGACAGTGCAGACTGTAAGTAAAGACATCACGAATTTCTCCAGTTCCGTATTATTACTTTCAGGACATTTTAAGATGACTTAAGACAGAGACCCAAGTAAAAAGCACAATAGTGAATCTAGCTTGAGGTGACAAAGGCACATGAATGCATCGCCTTTCAAAGAGTAGGTAACAAACTTTGACAGAGGTAAAAAGCACAGACATTTTTGTTACGTACTTCGTCCCTTCTATCAATCTCAGAAAAACTAACCAGAAGTTAAGCATCTAAACAGAGAAAAGCTGCAGCTGTTCAAAGAACTCTATTAGCTCCACATTTTGGGGGGTTATTTTTTCTAAATAACATCAATTTCAGTTTCAGTTGCAAGCATTTGCCCTTCGTTAGTTCATCTTACTCTTTGAGTTAGTCCCCAGCCATAGCCAGCTGAATTAAAAGAGGTAAAGATCTTGCTGATTGCCCCTTGTATGTCTGAGGGACAGTCATTCATCTCACCACCCTTTCTGTTAACCACCCTTCTCCAAACACAGGAGAGCGCAGGTACTCATGAGCTCTGTGAAAACGTGACTCAAACCCAGGAGATTCTCTAGAACACAGAATCCTAAAGCTGCTCAAAAATTACTGCAGATATTCCTGGCAGGCTTTGTGATGAGAATAGAAACAGCTCAAAGACAACTGGTCAACCAAAATAGTTCAGGATGGTTGCTTGATTTTAATTTAACAAATTAGTTAGTCTGTGCAGTATTAAGCCTGTTTTTCAACCTAAGAAGCCCTAAAAATACCAGATTTTGCTGGGACTGCTTGTAAAACTGTATTTTATATTAACAGAGTTAAAAATGCTGCAGTGGTGAAAAAGCTAATTCTAATCTGCATTGGGAAAATCTATCATCCTGCTCTTCAAAAAAAACCTCTCTGGCAAATGATTCTGGTGGCATCCTCATGGGTTTTCCTTAGAGCCTCTGGTTATTACTGGGGGGAACAAGGACCAGCCACTGTAGTTGTCATAAAGGTTCGATAAAGCCTCACTGACCAACCCTGGTATCAATTTCTAACTTTAATAAGGATCTTGGGCATTAAACTAACAGTTTAATTCTTTACTCTTATAATTATCATCACTGATTATTCTTAGTTTACCTATATTGAACTGATGGTGTATAATTTAATATTTTATGTATATTTGGAGTGGTCTTTTTTGCACACAGTTCAAAATATCATTTATTGCTCTGTATTTCTGGCATACCATTAAATCTGTGAATCCATCATGCTTCTGCACAGGAAATTTAGAAAACATCACTCTCCAAAATCATTCGTTTCCTGCACTGCTTATCTCCAGGATAGATAATTTGGATATAAATCTGTTTTCTAAATGTGAAACCCAAAGCAGCCTACAGTCATCATGACTGCTCATCAATCTCTTCAGAGTAACCCCACCGGGAGGCAGTTCAGAATCTTCCCTTCATTTAATCCCCTGATTTCTCTTTGGACAATAGCACATAAAGGCTCCAATTACACAGGTGGCTGTTGAACAGGCAGCTTGTTCCCAAAGCTCTCGATTCTCCAAAGCACGAGGACTATTACAGTTGCAGAGCCACTGAGATACTTGAGCACTGATTTCACTTTCAACAAGTGAGCCTGCTGATGTCAGCAAAGCCACCGGCATAACTATACCTTGAACCGGCACCGGGCCACCATGTCTGGTTCAGAAAAGTGCCGACGCACCCGCTTGGTTTTACACGTACTCAAGAAAGCCCCCGAGGCTGAGATTGAGGAAAAGGCTCTCACAGTGCTGAATATCCATGAGAGAACGCATGGTTTTGCTACCAAGATGATGTAAAAACGTAACAGAGACAAAAGGCATTACATACAGCGAGCTGTCTTCATTTTCATATATTCCAAATGCAAAAGAGATGCATTAACTCCAAGTTGCAACTCAGCGTAATTAAAAGAGCATTTGAATTACCTCAGGCTCTTCTCTCCTTGCTCACAACGCTGCTCCTCTTCAGTAGGACCTCACAGCTCTTCTGTCACACTGAGTTTCTTCCTAAGGCAGCGACTCCGGTGAACTGGCTGCAAAAGACCAAGCAGCTGATCTCAGTTTGAGATCAGCTGAACTACAGGTGGGTACCACAAACTCTTGCAGCAACACGAGGATTTTGTCAGAAGCAGCTTTAAGTTATGGCTCTCATAGAGGGATCAGAAGGACCTCGAGAGATCATTTGGTTGTCCCACAGCAAGACTGGCTCTAATCACATCATTCTTGACTAATGCATGTTCAACCTGTTCTTAACGACTTGCAGTGATAGGCATTGCTCCTTATCGTCTGCGGGCAATCCGGTGCCGTGCTTCGCTCTCTCTCTTCTTTGAATATCTTAGATGTCTCAGGTAACGCTCCCTTGCTTTAACATATACTATTAAAATAGAAATCAAATCCTAGTAAATAAAAGCCTCAGCAGATAGGCAGAGGGATTCATTCCTTGCTTCTTTACATTCTTCATACATTTGAAAACTTTATCATTTCTTCCCACAATCTTCACTCCTCCGGACTAAACAGACGTAATTCCTTTTCACTTTCTTCTTAGACTATGTTTCCTAGATCTCTGTTTAGCATCCTGGGGATCCTGGGAACCCCATATTTCAGACACTTATTCAGTCCCTGGTGGCAAACCCAGCATTTTTTCCAAATATGATTGCAAAGCTCTTTGAAAAAAATCGTTTGTGTTAAGTATATCCAAACTACAATTGCATTTAACTACAGCACAACTATCACTCCATGGGGGTCCAAGACTTAGACCACCTTTTGCAGATGAGCAGCCCTACCAGATTCAGAAAAATCCACCGCTGGTTCCACTGTGCGCAGTGATTTGGTTAGAGGAAAAACAACAGAAGCACAAAGATTTGGCTAAATAAGAATGATATATCAAAACACCCAATATTTTAATGAAAGAAATTGAATATCCACACATTTGCACTTCTGTACAATTTTTGTGAGATATATATATAATTTTAAGCTGTTTACAAATAACATTTAATGCTTCAAATATTACATAATGTTGATATTATATTTCTAGCAGAAATAAATATATTGCACTTAAAACGAAACTTTTCATTAGATGTTGCTTCATAGTTTATGTTCATAACTTCTTTTTCCATAAAAAGATTTCCCCCTACCCCCACCCCATACACACAAACACACACTTCAGTACATGGTGAATGTGCTCACGCGATGCATTATCAACAACAAAGTCAACACAGCAAACAGCAGAACTGTGGTATATTCTGTTAAAGAGGCTACATCCAGTTTTTTACCTTCCTTATTTTTAAACCAAGTCTTTCCTCATGTTTCTGATGGTACAATTAAAAAAAAAATGTTTAAATGTGCTAAAGGTAAAATACAGCAAACTGTATTTTTTGTCCTTAAACTATCATAAACTAAATCACTGCTTAGTTTCCTTTTAAAAAGATAAAATAAAGAAAAAGAAGTTGTAATTTGATAAACTAGAGACTATATGCAAGGACAGTTTATTACAGACAGTTTAATACATAAATCCTCTGGCCAGCAAGGAAGTGGTTAGTAAAGAAACCACATCTCCTGCAGCAGAAAATGCTCTGTAAGGAACAGCGAGAATAAGATCTCACTAAAACCAGAATTAATCTTGCAGGGAGTGACTGTCAACCCTCTGCAGATGGTGAGTGTAAGCACTGTGGCCTCAACTCCCTCCCAGATAAGGAGCCCTAAGCGTTACACTGAGCTCACTGTTGCTTTTACCCCTTATCCAGGGGTAAAATACTGCAATTCATTTCATCTTACAGTTTCAAAAGCCTCCCAAGGTTTTTGCAATGATTTTCATTTCCAGTAGATTTCATTAGACTCCATTTCCAGTAGAAACTCTGTACCTTCATCCACTTGGTCTGTGCTGGTTTGTCAGTTTATACCTGGAAGAACACCACTGAAATGCAGTGACATAGAACTTCTATCTTTTGACAGTGCCTCAGGCCAGATAGAGCAATACTGTAACCCAAAACAGGCAAATTTTAAATGGTTTTCTTGTGTCTAGCTTCTCTCAGGATTCCAAATGTAGAAGGAAAAAAAAACAAAGAAACAGACAAATGCTTCTAAGTCAGCTTTGGTTTTGCTACGCGTTTGTTGAATTGATGACCTGAGGCTGTTGACAAAAACGTAATCCAGAAAATACCCAAAACTACTTCTAACACTTTAGAGAATGATCTTACCGTTCTCTTTGAAAACCATATTCAAGAGTGTTCTCTCTGTCCCTCTTAAAAAAAAAACAAAACCAACAACATAAACCAGCACCAGTTTGCTCAGCCAAGAGAGCTCAAAAAGGTGAAGAGCACTTCTCATGGGATATAGAATGTGAATTCTATTGGAAAATAAACTGTAGATTATATTTGGCATTCCTAGACCATCTACCAGCAACAGATGTTCTGTCCTGAATGTGATACAGTTTTGACAGTAGTAAGCAACTCCTTAAATAAATAACGGAGTTACTGTCAAAGTAGTACAGATAATTTTTTTTTTAAGAAAAACAATTTCACTCTTTAACTGATTAATTACAATTTCATTTTCTTCCAGTTGTGAAATCGGTGCTAAAGCTGATTTGTGGTTGGGTTTTATTCTTTTCTGTAGAGTTCCTTCATTGTTGCTGTCGCTACAGTCACTGTTCTTACAGCTAGACTTTATTTTTAGGTGAGAATGTTGAATGAATTCCCGTCTCCCTGACAGTCAAGATATTTCCATCTGACTTCACTGGGGCAGGAATTTTACCCCTGGAATCGCTCCCATGCTGCTTCCTGCCCACGGGAAGGTGAGGGGGACAGGGAGAAGAAACCTGGTGAGGTGGCAAGAGCCTTGGTTGTGCATCCTGTGGTCTCTGTGAACTTAATCCCCTCAGCCTCAACTCTACGCCACAGGTTTTGGAGGTAGAAGTGTGAGGGCAAAGAAGTGGCAGCAAGAACTGGCCATACCTCTTGACATTGTTCCTGCAGAAGGCTCTCACCTGCTGCCTTCATTCCCTTGCTTGGGATCCACCTGTGATTCTGCATTAGTTGGAAACCCGGTGGGTTTCCGACGCAAAGGAATTAAACCATTGGAGAGCAGTGCAGGGAGGGATGAGCGCACTGGGAGACACTTGATCTGACTGGAAAAGTCAGGCTGTGGGTTTTAAGAGGCAGTTCTGCATCGTCTACGATATGAAACTCATCACAGATAATTTGTGTGAGGAATTGGACTTACCATGTTGCTATACGGGGACAGTCTATTGCCATGTTTTTTCAGATATGAATCACGTTTTATTCCTAGTGAAAAGCACTTGTCAGCGAATATTTTAATGTTTTTGTAAATGATGTTGTCAAAAGCCAGTTTCCTTCTCCAGGAACAGCCTGGAGAATTTTCTCTGAAACATCAACAGGAGCCTTTCTGCCTGCCAGATACTGGTGCTTTCAGAACAGAGATTGTACGGTTCATTTCTCTGAATTTGCTTTACAAAGGAAGGACGAATTTACTTCTGGAGTGGTGTAAAAGCTTCCTACTAACTTGACCATTTCCTGATGGAAATATCAGCGTTAAAGCTACTGGCTTGAATTCTGAACCTGACCCTATACCCTGGCAACTCCAGATAAGTTAATGGAGATGCAGAAGGAAAGAGATAAAAGAAATAGAATTTCCCCACAGGCTTTAGGGCATGTCGTCATGGGGCCTTCATACCACTCACTGAAGGCAGGCAGCTGAAGGAGAGGGATTAAAATTTTCTTCCAAATATTCCCTGAAATTCTCACTTCTGTGGAATCATGTATGTTCATTGTTGTGAGACCAGCATTATCTAATTTCCTGAAAAACAGGGGTTGTATCAAAATGGGTCATAGGTAGACACAACCTTGCAAGATGTGCTTTTCAGATGGATTCGATAACCTGGAGCAAAATCTGGTATTTGGATACATCAAGCCAAATTCTGTGTCTAAGCCATTCTGAGCCATTTAAATACTGCAGAACTTGGTCTATTGTACTCATTTATGTAGTAGCTCTGAACCCAGAAACTGTAAATCAAAGTTTGGTTTCGTTTGCATACAGAGCACAGACGTTGCAAATTGCCTCAGGTCATTTTTTATCAGCAGGTCCAACAGTGAATAAAGGGAAATTAGGATGATACCGCTGATAGGTGAGGTGATTGATACGGCCAGTTGGCACGGTTTTAAATTCAGCTCCTGGGAAATACATAAAGAAACTGGGGAAAGCCTGGGAGGTTGTCATTGCTCTGGCTGGCGGGGCATGTAAGATGAGGCAGTGGGACAAAAAAAGGCTTGTGACTGGCCTTGCACTTCACAGAGATGGGAGGTAGGTGACTCTGTACTGCGCTCTGCTTCTTCCCATATGATACCAGCACACACTGGTTGGAAGTAGAGAATAGTGCCAAACGAGTCTGTTTCCCTTTCTGTGTTCCAGCTCTACACAGACCATTAATATCTGAGATTGGATTGGCAGGTCTTGTTTTATCAGCAGATGTGTTGTCATCTATAACCTGGATGCAACTCTACACAGAAACTCTGCGTTGACTTCTTATTTACAGTGAAATCCCAGCTCCCACCACGCAGAAAACCAGCATCGCACTGGTACTCTTTCCAGCAGCGCGAAGGATTCGTGCTAGCTCTCTGCAGAGAGGTCATTTTTTCTTACACCTCTACAGTTCCTCGGTTCTATCAGACATAACATACTAAAAAAAGTGGACAGTACATTGAATGAGAATCCTAATTACTGAAAAAAAAGGCAGGTGTGAAATAGAAAAAAAAATTACATGTGAAATCCTGCGCCGGTATTTTCCCAAGGAAACTCCATCATTGTGCTGGGACATGGAAAACCAGCCAGCGCAACCCTCATTTTCCTGGCCAGAGAGCTTGCATTATAACAGCCATTACCAAACCCAGGAAAATCAGAACAAGTAGAAGGATACTGCAATGTCACTCATCTTACACCAGTCCACTGATGACAGTTTGACCTGGAGAGTCTATAGACTGACCTAGCCTGAAATTCAGTTAACTTGGAACAGGTTTGCAGCTAGAAGCAGGTCTTCAGTGGCAAGTGCAGCCGTGAACAAACATTGATTTAAAGGTTTGAGATCTTGGGTTGGTAAGTTTAAGCAACAGATTTTCCCAAATCAACATTTTCCTTCATACCTTAATAGACAGTTAAATTGCTCCTCCTAGGGTATAGGACAACCTTCTCTTTAGACACTCTTTAGAGTGAAGGATAGAACACATGGTCACTGCTATGGTCCTGTAACACCGTTCTTTTTTGGAACTGGTAAGTGTATTGTGAAAGAATCAAAGCAAGAAAGAAAGGCTTGATAATAATTTTCTCTTTGGGGTTATAGTAGCAACTAAGAAATACTGCTTTTGGTGAATGTAAGCCAGTCTTTTAAAAAGGACAGTGGTCTTCAGCACTCTGTCCCATTCCCAGCAAATGTGTGCTGAGATAGCCTAAAACATGCTCAAAGTTACAGCAAGACGTGTTTCTGTTTAGGTGCTCATCAGGCACAAGAAGAGATGAAGATGAGTAGGAGTATTGCCTTTGTCAGAATTCTTCTAGCGTGTGAAAAAAGACCTGTACACAGTTATTTTGTACGCTGCTGCATGAACAGAATCTCTTTTTGCTAGATGCAATGCACCTTTGGAACGAGCTGCACACAATCAAAAATCCTGGTAACTCTGTGACCCGCGTCGGCCGTGTTACACACCGATCTGTGAGCAGCTCCAAGCTGCACGCTCTCTTCTTGAGATCCCTCAACGGATCGATCTATATCCATAACGCATTTTCTTAGCTGGTTTGTTACGAGTTCAGCACTCCTGCCACAGGCCTTTCAGGAAGGTCCCTTGTCTTTTTCATACCAAACTTGCACGTTTAAAATCTCGTGTTTCTCATGTCTTATGTCACTCATACAAATGGTGTCATGACTGCGGAGGAGTGACGCAGTCCCTGGATAGCTGCGTAAGGACCCTGCTGAAAATAATGGTGGTACCTGGGCATGTGGAAGGAGGGGAAGGTGGGGCCACTGCCCTGCATGGAGCTGGCTATAGCGGAGGGTGTCAGAGGCATCCCCAGGCGGCTGTATGGAGGCAGAGATCCTTGGATTGGGTGAGGAATGGGTGTAGCTATGGAGGCAGTGCTGGTACCCAGGGCACTCAAAGACTGCGGATGCTGAAATCCGGGGAAAGTGGTTGAGGAGGATACCCAGGAGCTGAGGGACAGGTTATCGGATGTTGTAAAGGCTGAGCCTGCAAGCAAAGAGAAAGAATGCCTGACGTTTGCGCTGCAACACACGAAGCTGGTGAAAGAGCAAAAGGGGAGAGAAAGAGCCTTCCACAGCAAGGCTGATTTTAGTGACAAGCTGTCGCTGGAAATACTTCCCAAATGCTTCTCTCTCCTTATACCTTTGTATCATTATTGGCCAGTTGCTGTCCTTGATCACTACATCTTAGACAAATTTCACTGTAAGAAGCCGGTCGCAGTGGCTTGAACAGTACAACCAGCTTTGCACGTTGGACATGTTTGTTATTAGACACTGGAGAACCTTGTAATGCTGCCACTAGACACTGGGACACCACTCTAATGTGAAATCTCACTGCATTACATCCCCGTTTTGAAGACATCCTTGCAGCTTTTTACATCAGATTCTCAGCAGAACTGGTTAAAACTTGTTCTCAGGGTAATTATCTACTTTTGATCAAACAGAAGTGGTTTCTTTGGTATTTTTTTAATCTGAAAAGTTCCAAAAATTATTTTCACTGATCATCCACCTTTTAAAAATACTTTTTCTCTAAAGACTGAAGAATCATTTTAAAAAAAAAGTTTAAGTTAGAACTAATTGCTTATTTTATTTTGACAGTAAAATTTTTGGGAAGCAACGAATCATTTGTTTGGATAATTATACATGGTCATTTTCAAATAATCTGGTGACAACGTTGCCCTTCACCTCTGCAGTTCCTCTGTGCATCTGGTCCTCATCAGATGTCTGATTTCTAGAAATGGGGAATACAACAAAATCCTATAAATAAACTCTTAATTTTTTACTCCTATTCAAATGATAATTCAACTCACATTCCTTCTGTATTTTCTTTCCTTGTCCAGCTTTCTCCATTGAGAAAATGTTTCTTTCTTTAAGAAATAATTTCACTGGCAAGAATAACTGACAAGATACCATTTCAAGCCAGTATTGCAAAACATTCTGAGACAACAAGTTTTACAACAGGCATTAGTTTCATAGACTTTATTCTAGAAGATAGGTTCAAATTATGAAAAGAAAAAATATGAAGACATCTATTTGTCAAAATAATCTTATTGGAATTATGTAGACTAGCCAATCATAGCCATGTAATCAAAACAAAAGTATAAGCAAACAACAATAGAAAAAAAATGCAGTTATGCAAAAAAAAATCTTTTAGGGATATTTTAGGGATATATTCTCAAATCAGAAAGAGATTTACACTTGATTAATTCCTCCTCTGCTTAATTAAACAAGTGAAATGGCCCTGTAACAGGGAAGAGAAATTGTGTCGGTTCGGCAGTAGGAACGGTCTTGAACCCCATCCTGACCCCACCGCTGAACCGGATTCTAACTGCTAGGATCCAGAGCCACGCTGTAAGGGTAATGCTCCCAGGCCAGAGCAAACCCCTTTACCAGTCGGGGGATGTCTGAGCGTTACTGCACTACGGGGAAAGCAGGATACGACTCTGCGTTTGATGAGGTTTACATTTGGCTCCGATCCAGGTGGCTACCATGAATCCTGTGTGTGGATGCTGGAGCGCAGGCACCCAGACATCATGCATTAAGGAGTTTTAATTGGGTTTATATAGTTCGTATCTGTTAATTCCTTTGGAAACAGACTTCTTGTGATTAATACACTGCTGAAGGCTAGCCACTTCCATCTTGAGATGGCTGGAATTGGCCGAGGGGAGAATGCTCTGGTTGCGATTAGAAATAAACACCGGTGATAGACTTCCTTTGTTCTGCACAGAACAAAGAATGTGATTCCTTCTCATGAGGAACCTCCGTAAGGGCCCTTTCCTCCTCCAGCTGCAACCGTCTCTACTTGCAACTTAATACTCCAAAAAGTCTCGCTTGCCACATGTGGCAGCACCAAGGAAATGTGCTGCAGTAATTCTGAGGCAGTCGAGGCCTCAGAGAGCTTGTAACACACAACCCAGCAGCAGTATTTGTGTTGGGCTGTCAACTCCCATACGTATGGAAGGACACTCCTCAATTTTCCATGCAAGGTACTTTTCGAATGCATCAGGAGAAATAAACATGTCAGTGGAGTTCCAATAAGGTCATTATTTCTCCCCTCATATCTTGGAGAACTTTTTGTTATTTAAGGACAGGGCGTGAAAGCAGTACAAGGTACTCATCTGCAAAAACAGTATGTTTTACCCTACGCGTGCCTCTGGTTGCCCAAACAATCATGTCCTATGCTAGCACATGGCTCCCAGATTAGAAACAACTCTTTGTCTTCCTTACTCAGCCATTTGCCATGTAGCAAACTAATGCGGAACTCTACCTTGTATATATGATACATAAAATTAATGTTAAAAAACTATTCCTTCATCCTCCAACACCTTCCTCAGGATTCTCTTCAGACGAGAACGCTTCTAAAGGCCAGTTCTCATACTGAGGTTCGCCTGGTTCGCTTTGTCACTCCCAAAGGAGGACAACATACCAGGGAAAAATGTAATTCTTGGAGAGAAGGTTCTTGCTCTGAGCACTTCTGGCAAGGGAAGATCTAACATTGTCTTCAACAATAACTGGCCTAGGATCTAAGCTGACGTGAAGCGAGGTAATCCCCCAGAAGTATGTGAAAGGATGGCGTCGTACCAGCTGAGGACTTGCTCCAGAAACTCCTCGACCTAAGGAACTGCTCTTAGGATAGACGCGTTTGAACAAAGCCCACCTAATCGCGTTTTGTTGAAGAGCAACTCGCGGTTAAAAATAAGTGTTTTTTCCCTCCACAAGTCCAAAGAGCTTATGACCAGAAATAATGCTCTTATCTTAGTGACACTGTATGAAGTTAGAGGACAAGACAAGGGCACTGCCAGTCGGAAGGCAGACAGAACTGCTTTACCTCAAGTGGCTGTTGCATATCAGACGGGTCACAAAGTCAACATGCAAAATATAATGCAACACAAGTTCATGCTAGTCAGCAATCCCACAGGGTGGGTTTGTGATCTCTCCAGCGGCAAATTATGACAGATGCAATTTGTCCAGCGAGTATCCCCACAAAGAACAACTCTGTCTTGCTGCTACTTTTGCGACTGCTAAAGTAGATAAACCATTTGATAAAGCTTTTGAGGTGAGTTGCCTCAGCGGGAAAAGCACCTTTTAGAGACCCGAGGGCTAGCAATTAAACATCAATTTTCCAGGGAGCTACAGACTTTCCTTCCTGCGGAGGTGAAGCAGGTTAACCCCAGCCTGGTTGAAGATGGTCTGAACCCAGTCCTCTGTTCACAGAAGGCTGGAGGGGCAGGAAATGGCACATTTACAGCCCCGGCTAGTGAGTCCTGCCAAGGAATGGGGAGTGTCAGCTTGTTCACAGCACCACGGTAATGAAGTCGCCTGTTTTTTAGTCATCTTGAAGAGGAAGCAGAGGTAGTTCTCTTCTGATATCAAAGCCTGTACAGGCACCTTGAAAGCTGCGTCCTGACCTAGCCACACACCCCAGTACCACAGGCATATCAGATGTCCAAAAGAGCCATAAAGTAACAAGTATTTGACTTCATTATAGGACTTCATGGCAGAGAGACACACCAGAGAAATGCTTCAGAGTATCACAGTGCTGACTATGGTCCTCCTTTTCTCAAGCATAACTAGGTCACTGCGATTTACCCCATGAGCACATTTTCCTACCTCTGCTTTGTGTTGCCTGGCTGTCATCTCCGAGATCATCTTCTCCTCCGTAAGTTCGAATGGGGGATCTGGCGTAGGAATGCTTTTGGATAAGGCTCTCCACACTTTCTCTGTGAAAGGAAACAAGCCACTGTGTCAATAACATCCTAATCAGCTTCCTAATTCATTAGGTTAAATACAATGAACATGCGGTCTTTTCCTGTCCAGATCACAGTTTTCTCACACAGACTCCCCAAAATTACTTAATGAAAAGGTTACTTCATAGCACGTCACTGCTGAACTTGGCCTGCGGTGTTTTAACATTGCTGATCACCCCTTACCTGTGTGGCACTGCCTCTTTGGCAATGTAGAGTGAACTTCCCACTGGGTTTCCTGGATGTAGTCTCAGACAGTGAATATAAGAGCAGCACTCTCCACCAACTGGAAAACCTGAGCTCTGGGGTTATTTGTCCCGTGTGATCAGCCTGGCTTCAAAGAGGCACCTGTGGTCAGCTCTTTTCAAACAAGATTTCACATCACACACAACCACCTCATCTTGCGCACTCCCGTTTTTCTGAAATCAGGGGCAAGAGACAGATGTGTCCAGAGGCAGCTCAGCTCTAACCATGCTCTCTCAGCATCGGTGTTGAGGCCAGTTCATAGCAGGAAGTCTACAGACACTACTGATCTCGTGCCACTTCTATTCTGGGAGGTTAGACGTGTCTGCCAGGTCCCCGCCTCACTGGTGGCACGGAGCACTGAAGTCCCCCAAACAATTTTTAAATAGAAGAAAGGCATATCTGTACGATAAGCTGTAGCAGTTTGTAAGGAAGATCCAACCCTACACGTTCCCAGCGCGTTTCCATGAAAGTAGGTGGCATTATACCAAAGACGAACATGGCCTAGGCACGTTTCCAAAATGGCTTTGACCTTCTGCTCCTGTTCCAGAAAAACTAGGTAGCAATAGCTGTTTGAATCTGCTGCTCAGTGAAGGTTTTGTCTGAATTTACCATTTGGCCATTTAGTAATGCCCTTCGCTTGGAGAGTGTGGCTGTTGCAGAAATTCCAGGGAAAAACACAATAAATCACAGTGGCACACATTTTCCCTTTCCTACAGAAAGCGCATTATGGTCATTTTGTCCTTGGTCTATCACTGGCATCATTACTTATGCTAGTCCCCTCGGAAAAAAATAAATAAAAAGGGGATCTTATCAAAGTGATTTACTTGTGTCAGGATTGGAAGTGGACTGAAAGCAATGGCAGTTCCTACATAGAGGATGATATAATTGAATTACTGCCTTTTAAGTGATTGAAAAGAGTAGGCATATCGGGGCTATCTCGAAGAAGATTTTACAAAGAAAAAGACAGATGGCATTGTTTACATTATGTGCTGAACGCCTCTTGAAACTTCTTTTTTTACTCTGAAGCTGAATGTGAAATGCAAAAAAATTTTGCTTAAGGAAGAAGTCTCTCTCAGATGAGCACAGAATAATTAATTAAAGCAGTGTTGTCTGACACCAGTCTATAAACACGTTCATAACCCAAGAATTGCTAATCTTTAAAGGTCTGAAAAACAAATGTGATTCAGGTGACTGTATTGTCCCTATTGCCTTCATTTCTAGTAAAGGGCTGCTTATAACAACAGACGTTGTAGCGTGTAATAATATCCTGATGCAACAGAAATAATGCAGGCTCTACTTTTAGCGCAGTGGGCCAAATTCACCTCTAAAGCTTTGGATCCAGTGGTGGTTTGGGGATAAACTCACCCCAATAAATTTACATTTGAATTACCTACAGGGATTTAACATGAAATCAAATGCCCATGATTATTGCAGACTAAATTCTTTCCAGATGGGTTTGTATGCTAGACAGAGAACTCTATTATTCTATATGATTGTCTCCTCTTAAATGAAAAAGAGATGACTTCTTAGTGAACCCTGAATCTGCAAAGTTTGAAACCCGGGGAACTATGTGGTAGGTTTATTTATTTATTTTTCATGTTGTAACGTTGCAGGTAGTACACTAAAGGTTTTAGAAGATTAATCTCATTGCTTGGCCCAAGATGCAAATGTTTTTACGGCAGCAGGAACAGTCTAACGAGGAAACTTGCATCGGGGAAAGCAACTAAATTTCACCAAAGCCGTTCCTTTTGTGCAGCTGGGATTTAATATTTAAAACTGTAAATGCTGATCTTGCCTAACCACGCTGGTGCTTTACACTGTAATCACCACACACCTCCTGATTTTTCATTTTAGAGGTTGAGGTTGTGATTCACAGCATGAGCGCAAAGAGTTGAGATTCACACTAGAGTTTAGCACCTGGCCCCGAAGCCTTCAGGTGGACACTCTTCTTTCCACATACAGCACATGCTTCATATGAACCTCCAAACAGAGCTATGAAATGCCAGAGGCTGAGCAGGAAACCACCTAAGCATGCAAAACAAACCAAAGAAAAACAAGAAATGGTGTGTTTTCTCTGCTCATGAAATATATCTCTGAGTTATCCACCAAGCACGGTTCCTTCCACCTAGAAAAACAAGAGCTGAAGTCTGCACTCAGGTCTCTGCCATCCTGGAGAGGTGACCTAAGTTAAGGGATGATCTTGCCTTCCCTTTGTGTTTCAAAGGAAAGGTGTAGTAGCCTCTGCAGTGTACTCAAAGACCACCACCCAGAGATCAAGTCTTGTTGGAGAAGAGGTTGAAACTCATCTAATCTCTGGAAATATGTGGAGTTTCTCACAAAGGATGGGAAGAGGAGGCTGACCTTCTCTACCCTTTAAAGACAGAGCTGCTTTAGGACTTTCTCCAAAGTAGATGTGTAGGAGGAAGCAAAACTTTAACAAGATTTATAAGCCTGTGAAATCTAGTTCAAAATGCAGGAACAAAGCTGGCAATCTGGAACACATGTTCCTGCTTATACCTGTTTTTCAACTGCAGCTGAAAGGATTTAAATCAGAATCTTCCAGAAAATTCAGTGTATGTTAGTGTAAACTGTTTAGGATATCCAAAACATGGTACCCTGTAGAGTGAACCAATAAAATAACTTAAGTCCCAAAATATTATAATCCTACTAAGAATCATTTTATGATTCTGCTCAGTAAAAAAAAAATATAGCAAATTAAGAGCATGGTGGGTTGGTTGTTTGGGTTTTTTTTTTTTAAAGCTTTCCTTTAGTATTTTTCAGAGCTGTTCTACAATAAACTGGCTGAAGAATGAAGTGACTTCCAGTTACCCGATGCTCAAATTCTGTGCTTCTGTTACTCGAGTTTGTGATCAGACACTTGTTATCTAATATTTGGACATAACAATTTTTACTCTAATGTATCGTAGAACTCCACAGTTTCTTCTATTAGCGATAAATGAGCAATAAACTTTGTTTTGAGAGATCAGAGAGAGAGGTCTTCTTTCTGTCATGTCCTTTTGTGTGGTCTACCAACAATTGTCAGTCCCCGAGAATGCTCTTCAACTCACAGATATCTTGTGAATACCCAGAGGAGGGGGAAGAAACCACACACATAGGCATAATATATCACCATGAGTAAGCTCCACTGTGTGTACAACTGGATAACAGTGGCAGATGATAGGGTGGAGAAGAGCAAGTTGGGGGCTGAAGGTGCCTGAGGAAAAGAAGGAACCATGTGCTAAAAAGGAGGGGAAAAAGCTAAGCTTGTATTGGCTAGCACATCCACCGAGAAGATGCTGAGGCAGGACAAACGTGAGGAGAGCAGGAGCTCAGGCTGATCCAAATTTGAACTAGGAATCGAAGAAAGTGAAGGTTTGGGAGAATTTATCAGTTTGGAAGCTTTTAGGGGAGACAGGGAACATCTTGTCATTCTGCAGGTTTTAACCTCTTGACTGAACATTTCACTCTTGTCCCTGCTGGCAACCGATTCCAAAACTAAACTCCAGCCAGGGGTTATTTATGTCTTGTAGCTACAAGCAGAGTCTTTGGCTTTGTTTAAGTAACAGTGCCCCATACGTACAGAGTAGTGTCAGAGGATCAAAAGCAGATAGGAAGATCCTGATGAAGCTGACAAATGATTCACCACCACTTTGCGGACTAAACCCAAGATCCTGCCATGGACATGACCTGGGAGATGGCAGAAAATAGAGCTGACTTGGGAAGCAGCTGAGGAGCGAGGCCCTGTGTGAGGATGCTCACTTTCCTTTGCTGTCAACCCAGATTACAGAAATTCTCTCAGGAGATGGTAAAGTCCCAGATTACCCTGAGCAGGATCTTTAATCAAGATGAAAAGAGCAGTGCTTCTTTGTAGGTGGAAGCAGGCATCTCTTTGATGCTGCTTCATGTCATTTTTTCTGCCTCTTTTGCTGTTACTGAGCTTCAGCTGTGCATTCACAGCAGCCTGGTGATCACCATGACCCTGATTCTGAAGCTCATGACCAGGAGCCCTGTTGATACAGAAGAGGGTGCTCCTGGCCACAATGCACTGTCAACACTGATGCTACTACATGCCTGCATGCACCTGAAGTTATGGGTTTTCCTGAATCTGGCAGAGAGTGCATCCAGGGGATGGAAACAGGAAGCCTACCTTCTTCCTTTGGGACAAGGAAGCTTCAGGCAGTGTATTTGGTTTTGGCAAAAGGTGATAGAAAAGCTAATGCAGAGCGAGCTTGCTGGAGCCAGGCCTGGGTTAGTGTCCATCTTATACCTATACAATGGCTCCAAAGAGGATGGAGTTGATGTAACAGGCAGCCACCCATCCTACCAGGAGCTAGGTCCAACCTCCTTGGAAGGCACCATGCCAAAGCCAGCCTGCTGTGAGGAAGAGCAGGTGGTAGAGCCAGGCGTTCTGAACTGACATCTCCTGCAGAAGTTACTGTCTCGAGAATGGCTACAAGATGTACGCATTTCAGAGCGGAGCTGAGCAGCCTGGAGCGTGTTCTCTTTTTGCCTTTACTATCCAAGTGCTAGGTAAGGAAAAAGGTAAGGACACCCTCAGAATCCACTCCCTGTTCCTGGAGTCACAGAGATTGGTTTTTCCTCCTTTTTTTTTTTCTTTTTGTCTTTTTCTTCGCAAGAAAAAGGCAATGTTAAGGAAAAAAATAACAGAGGGAAAATAATAAAATAATAAAACTGACAACCATGTTTTGCTTGGCTGTTCAGTTCAACACAAAGAAAAATACAGAGCAGGATATAAAGTGTATGAATTATCAGTTTGCAGCCTGAATGACTTTAGTTCTGCATTTCAAAGGTTTCCTTTTTTTTTGTAGCTGCCAGTTAGTATGTTTGGAAGAAAGCCCAGATAACAGAGACATCAGAACTGAGGTGAGGTGAAGACAGATGGAATAAATGGGCTGAGAAGGCACAAAAATAAACTTGTCGGAAGTCGTGCTGTAGTAGAACTTCTTTTTTTTAAGGGAAAAGATGACTAATTTGTCCAAGATGCAAGTGCTAAAAACAAGTCTGAAAAAAAAATCCAAAACAGAAAAAAAAACCCCACAAAACCCTAACAACAACAAAAAAACAGCACAGCAAGAAGAACAAATACATTTCACTAACAGCAGCTAAGAGCGAACTGCCAGAACCACTGTTCAGATATCACTCAGCCTTCACGTTCCTGTGGCTTTTAGTTCCTATTTTACGCAGGCACAAATGTACAGACATATTAATCTGCTGCACAGAGTCGCTCTTATACTGGTAGCTGAATATTCCAGGCTAACCATAGGTACCTAATTCAGCTCTGACACGGTACAGACCAAATCCTCAACCAGAACAAAGTAGCTCCTTTCCACTGCTTAGACTAAAACTGAACCAGTTCCGACCAGGTGAGTACCAGGGTCCATCAGGCTACCTTGGCTCACATGAGCAAAACTTTAATTTGGCCTGAAAACTAGTACAGAGCCACCAAACACTTTCACACAAAGTGAAAACTCTTGGGCAAGCGTTGGATGGATGCAATTCTTCAAGAACTACATGTGACTTAAAGAAGGGAAACAAGAATTAAATTATGAAAAATCTAGGATTTGGTGACTAAAGGAGAAAGAACAAGTGTATCTCCAAAGTCGTGTTTACTGACACCCTCACAATAAACATCTGGCTACTAACGGCAGTTCTGGAACAGCTATACTATGCACAGAGGTGACAGTCTGTCTGAAGACATGACGTGGGAAAAGTAATGACAGTTATGGACAAGGAACATGAGGTTATTAAATATACCCACCCCACTTCTCTCATCTGCAAATAAAAATAAGAAAACAAGCTATCTTTATACAGAGGATAAAAAAATAATTATATTTCTCTGACTTAGAAAAAACTTGGGAACTGAAGAGGTTTTAGCTGGCGTGGAGGGCTGTCTGCTGGCGAAAAGGAGCAGTTGCCCGGCTAACAGTAAGCAGAGACAGAGGAACGAGATTCGAAGGGAATGCTTCAGGTGTCTGAATGTAAGCAGGTAGTCCTCAGACATCCACCACCTGCAGCGGTCTGGAAGGGATGATGTGGAAAACACAGACAATCCATCTACCCCTCTGGAGCAGCAGCTGATGGCTGGAGTAACCTCAGCACATCTGGAATGGCACCAGACACCAGACATTAAGGCACCAGAGTCCCTGCTTTTTCTTCCTAAGTTAAGGACTTCACTTCTCCCAACCTAAACATTAGAGATGATCTCCCATGGCTGGTTGCTGACATTGGCAGGCTGAGAAGTAACTGGGATTAAAAGACCAGCTGGGGAGTGTGACTTGTTGGAGAACGATGACAAAGCCCTGCTTAACCATGAACATGGGAGTGGGTTGTAGAGAGTGTGTCTGAGTGGTAGTAGGGGGGTTTCAAGAGTCGAGGAAATTGTTGGCCAGCAAGGGGAACGGGGAGGAAGGCAGCTCTGTGGGGTGAGCAGGGAAGGGATGGAAGAGGGGATGCTGCAGACAGCACATTGTTAAGCACATGGCTTTGACTGCTACTTCAACAGGGCAGTGCCTGTATCCGGGCATTAGCATCCATTTCGCTTACAGCCAGTACAGTGTATTTCCACATCTCAGACAAAAAGTTCCTCAGGGGAAAATTCACAATCTGATTACCATGCAAATCCAGCTGGGATGCAGCTCTTACATCTTCCTTCCCCCAGTCCTTCCTTTCTCTGCTGAAAATTTACTTGGGTGTGCAGCCATACTGTTCCATATTGCCTCTTGAAGTACAGGTCTACCTCCCAGGAGCAGATTATTGGGCTTGTGCAGATGGGGATTCTCACTTAGCTCTCTTTAACAGTTACAAGCCCACACCTTGATCTTGCCTATCACATACTGGATGCCACAGATGAACAACATTCAGATCATGAGTATGATCTGTCCATTCTCATTTGATCAGTTTTGTGCAGTTCTGTCGACTCACGCTCTTGAAATGATTGCCTTTTCCACTGGATTGTTTGCAAGATATTTCATTGCGATGGTTTTATCTATTTACTGTCTTACTTTTAAAAGGCTAATTCCTCACAACAACTCAAAAGATAAACTCAGGCTCAAGCTAAAAAAATTAATCTATTGAGTTCTGTTGTTGCATCCTTTATGGCTTTGGCAGATTTTTCTTAAGCAGAAGCATAAAGATATTCTCTTAAAGCCTATCCTCCAGCGTAAAACCTGCATTAGTCGTTTGCACAAAGGTAACCATTAAAAAAGATCACCCTCACCCGTGTTACCACATTTGGCATCTCGTAGTCCACACCACAGTACATTAAGCTCCACATTCTGACAATTGCTGCTAAATGTTCAGCATTTCGATCGCAACCACTGTGGGAGCCTTTTTGTAATAGAGGTGATGTAAATTCCACGAAAAAAGATCAAAAGATGAATCAGCAACTTATCTAAATCGCAGTAGCCCCAGATAAAGTCTGCCCCATTGCCATAAATAGATTACCACAAGTAAGGTATGGAAACAGTTGATTCTGGAAGGAATCTTGCATCCTCCTGAACATTCGATCCATGCCAAACTCAAAGGTTTCCTCAGTGGTTAAAAGCTTTGCATATATAGCTCCGAATACAAGGAAACCGTCGTAAGGGACTTAGACAGGAACAAAAAGAAAATACAGGCGCTTCAATAGCTCTGCTGCCGCCTACCTCCTCTGAAATTTTGCAGCTTTCACTACCTTTACATACATTATTTTAACTCCAGCACATACAATGCAAACAGGTTTAATCCTAAAGGCATTTGCAGCTTGAATTTCCTACACAAGGATCGTAAATCTAGCACAGGAAGCCTGAAGTCGTTAAAGTCACAGATTTATAAAATCATATTCAATTAGGTTAAAAAAGTGCAATTTCTGTCATCATGTCATAAAAAGATGTGTTTTTCTCTCAGATCTACTATAAAGAAAAGCTCCCTATATTGTTACAGATAGAGGCTGTTTTCAATCAGTTACAAGGAGCAATCCAATTACCGGATGGTTTAGTGCAGTAACTGACTCCAGACTAATTTGATTTCTTTAGGTCTCTAAAGATCAATTGATCTGATTTGTTTCCCTCCCCAAAGGCTGTTTAGGAAAAAGCAGGCTTAAATACCTGGAAATGAAATACAAAGCTCTGTACACTTTCACACTACTTAGGTCACTCGGAAAAGCTGGGACTGGCGATAAATGAGTGCTCTCTTGGCCCCAACATCACAGGATGCTTTAGGGGAGACCATCAGGATCGCGGCACAGCGCTGCAGATTATGTATGCACGTGCTGCATGCTGAAACAGTGCCTGGAAGGTGTTTTCACAGCTTCTACATTCAGCTTCCATTTGGCCTGCAAAGTCTTCCCTGGCAAATGAATATTTTTTTGCGAGAAAGTAATTTCGTAACTAGTTCGAGCAAGAGTCATGCTGAACTATTTGATGCACCACCTTGCAATGCCTATTGTGATGGGCATCAAGCGAGATATTCTCCCTGTTGTCAAATCTCACTCTGGTCGTCTTCTTGCTTTGTATCAGATTTCTTCCAGCATCTTTGCTGGTGCAAAGATCAACTCTACAGGATCAGTGGGCGCTTGGACTACGACGTTCTCTTCTGCCTGAATATTTTATTGCTGGCACTGCGTAAACCCCTTGGTGTTTCTGGATCGTATCGGATAACTTAGGAAGTTTTAGTGTCATTGCAATGCTTTTCACGTTCTGTTTCTTGTCTTTATTGTAGGTTTTGCATTTGGCTGCCTTATCTTTCACGGCAACGTCCGTGCCTGGGCTAGGCTGGCTGTCTCAGGCTCTATTCTTACACTTATCAATAAACAAAAGGGCACTGCGGTTTATGCTCAGCATTTCTGACTCCATGCCATGTGCTGTTATAATAAGATGTCCTCTGGAAAAATTCCCTTCATATCCAGCACCACGATAGTCTGCTCATCTGCACAGAGG
Organism: Buceros rhinoceros silvestris; assembly: GCF_000710305.1. Classification (NCBI taxonomy): domain Eukaryota; kingdom Metazoa; phylum Chordata; class Aves; order Bucerotiformes; family Bucerotidae; genus Buceros; species Buceros rhinoceros. The sequence continues at coordinate 15,930 of NW_010427128.1, read as the reverse complement.
TAACTAAGTTTTTCTCCCAGCTTATCTATTCAGTCTCTCTCAGCCCTTGCAAAGCTGTGTCATTAGATGTCGCCTGTCTGTAAATCAAGGGATCCAAAACGTGAAAAATCAAAGTCTTTTCTCTTCCTACAGGTCTCTTCTTGACTATTTTGTGCATACAAATCTGAGCTTTGCAAGTTGTTTATCCTACCTTAAGGTGCACCTTACCTGTACTCTGACAATACAGCAGACTATGGGGGGGGGTTTAATTATTATGCTATATTTTCTTTTTTCCTTCATTTTCACCTAGTAAGCAATTTTTTACCAATTCTGCACTGCAGCCTACAAGCTTGTTTTTCCCAAATTACTGTTCTTTTAGCCAATTACTCCACGGATCACTAATGATGCAGGCACTAGTAAGGTATAAAATAAACCACTATTTCCCATCCGTGGACCTGCTTAGATTGATGTGCTTTTGACATGCTATAAAGACCTTCTCTAGCTGTATGGATATGACTTCCCTGAGCCGTTTGTCCCCTGTATGCACCCGTGGAAGATGATTCACAGATACATCTGGATATCCCCACATAGGAGCCTGGAGGGTTTTGGCCTCTCCAAACTTTTCATGATTGTGTGCTCGCAGGAAAATTTGGATGCGCTATATCCATCTCCACTGAGTTCTCTTCCAGCCTAAAGGACACAGGCAGCTTAATTTGCTTCATTTGCCAAACCATTTAACACGATATCATAAAAATGAGATTGAAGAGATTGAAGTTTCTTTCCTACTCAGCTGTGGGTTAATGCTTCTGTCCCCATGGCAGCAATTGCTTATAATGAACTGTACACACACAAAACTCAGTTTCCAGATAAAGCTTTCCCCTGATGCAGCCTGCAGTACAATCTTGGTGAAACAAAAATGGCATCTTTGTCGTCCGAGTGGGAGTTATGGGATTCGTCCTGATGGCAATAATTGCTGACTTCAGTGTCTGGGACTGCTGAAGTGTATTTTGGGAAGCTCCCCTCTCTCTTTTCCACTGTGTGGAGCAGTGGGGAGCTATAAAGATGTTTTTCACAGGACCACTGCCCTTGTTTCCCACTGACCCAATTCACAGCCCTCGATAGGATTAAATGGCGTGATAAGAAAAAAGCTTTTCATTCTGAAGTTGTAAAACTGACCCTCTCCCCCCTTTGAGAAGCCCCCTCAGGAAAATGAATATATCAGCCCCCAACTGGAGCAGATGTCAAAACTCAAAACAGCTCTTTCTTCATAAAGTTTTTAAGTATTTTTAAAGGAGGTGGAGGAGGCTTACTGTATGCAACAAGATAACGTTAAAATGCACAGCTTCTCAGGAGTTGAAAGGATGCTTTTCCTACAAACTCTCTCTTCTCTTTATCTTATCTGCATGGAAAGTAAACAGAAAGTCCCCATTACCTCTCGATATCAGTGAGTCTGGAAGAGTCCCGGAATCCTTTAGCAAAAGGGTTGCTGTCAATTTTCAACTTGGTTATCTGGAAACACAGAAAAGACCGACGCAACATGAATATAGTGTTAAGGTATTGCAGCGTACAAAGTATGAACCAATCCATCCTCCTGACTTCACTTCACTGCTAATTTTATCCGTGCTCCTTGTGCGTGTGCCGCAAAGCTGTGGAGGCAAAGCAGGCTGTATTACACGTATGGCAATGGCAAGTCCAAAAGGCACAGCGGGCTCAGTCTTCACGCTACCCAGAGCAGGAGGAACCCAACCATGTACAGCATTACTGCTTCCCAATCCTTTAACAGCATGATCCAGGTTGTCTTTTCCATGAGCAACACACAGCACCCTGCTGACATCTGAGCATCGCTCGTGTAACTGCACATCAACTAATACCAGCCGAAACTAGGAGCCCTGAAGATGTTTCTTCCTTCTGTTCAGCCCCACTTTTTTTTTATTGGGATGCAGATGTTCTCAGCCAGATCTACCAGCCATCGCACATGGGCAGTTTAACTGGTTTTTGCATGGAAAGAGATAGAGGAATGGAAGGAGGGAGGAAAAAATGTGGGGAGAACTCAGATTTAAAGTGGCAGAGCCGGGGTTAAAGGAGTAGCCCCATTAAAACCATTACAGTCCTGGAAAACCAGAGATCTTACAACAAAAACCCTTCTCCAAACCTGCCCAGTGCACCCTGTCGGCCTTTCTGTTCTGCCCAAGTAACCCACTGATCAGGAGTCCCTCTGCCCCAAAGCATCAAGGCTCCCCTTAACTTTGCAATGAAACTTTACAGGGATAGGTGATGGCTTCCCCTGTGGGTTTTGGGGAGTGGGAGAAAAAATATGTCATGGCTCTTGTGACGTTTTCTAGCTGTCCAATCAAATGAGATTGGGTGGATAAAACCTGAGCCATTATCATAATATTCAGATTTTCCATCCATACTTCTTCCAAGAATTAAAAATAAAACCATAAGTGGGAGTTAGAACTTGATGAGGGACAACACAGGACCTGTCCTGCAAGGCAGTGAATGCCACCAACTCTAGCCAAAGCCCAAGAAAAATCAACAGCACTCAGCATTTCATACTGAGCAGTTATTTCAGCCTGGCTTTCCTCAAAAAAAGCCTGTATTGAAGAGGCCACAACCTCATTTTTAATAGCTGGCCCTCGAGGCTCAGAAAGAAAAGGGATCTTTTCCAAAACCTCAAACAATCAAATGTTCTCATCAAACAAAGGTATTTCAGACTGGGGTGGCTTCTCCTCCAGAGGAAAAAAAAAAGAAAGAGAAGACCCTGAACCCAACTTTTCATTCTGAGAAAGAGCTCTTCTGGAAAGGAAACACAGAGAGGGAGGGACAGGCTTACAAAGGCAAAAAAACCTGAATATTGAATTACTGATCTGCAGAATAAAAATGATGCGCTGAGTGGCTGCCACCCTGGGAAGCTCACTGCACCCGGGCTGCTGCCTTCCCTGCCCAGTGTTTCGGGTCCGTACAGGGGCAAGCTCGCTGGGGAAGGTCCTCGCGTGCTGCCGCTCACCAATTGTTCCTATGGGCTGGTCAAACAGCACAGGACCTCAGCGCTGGCTGAGGGTTTGAGGCTGGCTCATCGTGCAGGTACGACTGGTGGAAACCACCCTGAACACAGGACTTTGCAAGAGCTCAGCAAGTTACTTAAGAGTCTCGTTCTACTCCCAAGCCCTTGGCCCATGGTGGTGTTGCAGAGAGTGGCGGGTTAGCGCCTCGTGTCCAGCGAGCATCTTTATGGCAGCATTCTGAACACTACCTGGAAAAAACGACAAGCTCTAACTAGTTCCATTGTCTTAGATCACCAACACGCCGAGCCAACTGCACTGCAGAATAATAAGGATGTCTGTTCATCTCCTGAGCATATTTTCACCAATCAAATGTCCATTTTCCTAATATTAAAGATTTGGTATGACATCACAAGAGAAACTTTTTGTATCCACTGAAGCCAGATGAGACTCACAATCATTTATGGCCATATTTTTCCTGAGAGACTGTCTCACAAACAATCAGAGAACATCTGCTAGAAAGCATTTTAAAATGAAATCTGACCTACAATTCAACTCTGCGGCAGTGGTTTGACTGTTTAAATAAATGCATGCCCTTTAAATCTTAAATTATGAGATAGTTTGTTGAAAGTGTAATGTATTTAGCTTTTATCTAATAACCTCCAGAAATGTAATCAATCCCTCCTTAAAACAGTTCTGAAAGAAATGGCAAAAATGAAAAAAGGCTCCATTTTCATTAGTCATAAATAAAATGACAGCATCCACCTCTAGGGGTTCCAGGGATGGCCCATTGAGAAATTTTCCAGGACTCCATGTATGTGCTTTGGGAAGGTTAGTTTAGAAACAGCTCTGGTGTAAATAGCATCGGTAAACACCGACATCCACCCTACAGAAATAAATTCCAGGTTTAGCTGGTTTTGCGCCCGTTACTATTTTGCTGGTTTCTACAGAAAGCGACGTGGAAAAATCTAACCGCCTGTCCAAACATTATATCCTGGTGATTGCCAAGTGCTGAACGCATTTTCTGCAGCATTCAGATAAAAACCGGAGTTTAAAATCATTATATTTTGATATTAGAGCCTTAAAGCAGGAGGTGGGCTCTGACATAAGGACTGGCTTCTACTATTATGCTCACAGCTTCTTTGGCACCCTACGCAATAGTTCATTTTAGTCGTAGCATTTCGAAAAGTATTATTTGTTCTTCACATTAAGAAATATAGAGTTCTTTAAATAATCCAGCAGGTACCTTGACTCTATGATGCTGCCTGCCCACATGTTTGAACAGTAGTTATATTTTTCTTAACTAGCGGGTATTAGAGAGGGAAAG
>NW_010427128.1:10700-11522 GCF_000710305.1 Buceros rhinoceros silvestris | reverse complement strand
AAGAGGGTTGGTTTTTTTTTTTTGAAGTGCCATAGCCACTAAGCTCTTTAAGCACACTCTGAATCTCATTGAAGCCAACAGCATATTTCCTCTGATTTAAATATTAAAGCCTTTTCCACTGTCAAGCAGAGCCTCTGCTCTCAGATTGTTTATATACTTCCTAAAATTACTCATTAACAATCCATTGTTATGATCTCCTCCATTCTGTATATATTATTCACTGGCATGCAAATTGAAATTCAAACATCTGGATGTAATCTGGGCAGCCTCTGAAAAGCATATCTCTGAGTGATTTCCCTGACGTTGGAGCCTTACAGCTTAATTAGTCAGCTTTTTAAGCCCCCGAAATCATCATGAGCAAAACAGAATCTCTCTGGGTTAACAGCTCACGGCCTGAAAGATCGTTGCAAATAAGAATGGTTCCTTAACAAGCTATAATTAGAAAAGGGCTAAATGATCATATGCAAACAGCTTTGTACAGACGGAAGGGAAGACAAATGAAAGCCTCTGTGTTGTCGTCTTCACTCCTGTGAATAATCCTTACGGCTTTCTGAAGTCAGTGGTACTACCCGTATACCTCCTGAATTACTCCTGAACACAAATTAGGTTGGGCGCAGTCACTAGAGACATTGGCATGGAAAGGTGGCTTGTGTCAGAACATTTCCTAGTTTGGACGGGGGAAAACGGGGTTTTCAGCGGGGTGGGATTTAGTTAAACCCATGGAAATGAGCAGCTGTACTCACCAATTGATTCTGGTAGGCAGTAACAGCAGTAAAAACTGTCTCGGGAAAGATAAATGTCCTGCACTCATCCGATTTCAGC